>NC_051074.1:284450-339026 GCF_004664715.2 Peromyscus leucopus
TAGTGCTTGACCTTAGGTTTGGTTTCCAGTGCCTCTGTCCACTTAGCCATCTTGTAGCCCACCCTCCTATACTTTCTTCAGCAATAAGCAAAGCTTACATTAGTGCCATGTTTTTTGGTGTTGTTTCCTGCCTCAAAATGGCCTCTGTCAGAGACAGTAAGTGAAAATTTTCCTGTGCAAGTTGTTAATAAACCCATATGTGCTGCCCCAAATCTGCTATCTTCACAAGCTGTGGTGGTTGTGTTATTTCTACTCTTTATTTTTGCTGCTCTTCTGCAGATTCTATCTTTTTTCCCTTTTGCATTTAAAATCACATTTTTTTCTTCTTTTATAAACACATTTTCTAGAAACATTTTCTATGATCACTAACTTACTGATTCAAGAGTTCATGATTGGGAACAAGGAATCTGAAACGTGTTTTAAGCTAATGGTTAAAGCTAATGGTTAAGACATCTTCTTTCTAGATGACCCTAGTTTGTATCAAGTTGACATAAAAACTAGGCAGCACTAATTTAACTAGTTGGTAAAGTAGTCATCTAGCATGGGCAAAGCCCTCTGTTCAGTCTCCAGTGCTGTATAAACTGAGTTACCGGTGGTGCATGCCTGTAATCCCAGAGTGGGAGGATCAGAAGTTCAATATTACCCTTGTCTGTATAGCCTGGTCAAGGTCAGCCTAGGTTACATAAGATACCTTCTCCAAAAAGAACCCCAACCAAACAAAAATATTAAATTAAATGTTTCCACTTCAAATGTCAATGGTACAAAGATGCAAAGCATTATTGGAAAGGAATAAGAATTCTGGTTCTTGGATGTTTTCAGGTACAAGCCAGTTCCCGTAGTGAGGCCCCAGGGTGTTGGTTGAGGCTGTCTGACCAACCTTACAGGCAGAAGAACAGAAAAGTCCTTAGAATCTCTTTAGCATCAGAGAAATGTGGTGGTGCATAAAGTCAAAGAATAATGATGGAGTGTCATTCAGGAAAAGAAGAAAGCAGTCTGGAAAAAAGAATGGATTTGGTAGGGCAAATCACTCTGTACTGCCAAAGCACAGAGCCCATTATTACCTTACTAGCTCCAAATGTGAACTCATGGTACACTGTGGGGAAAGATGCTCAGAAGGAATGTGGGAGCAGTTTCCAGAAAGTGAAAGAGATCAAGAAGAGGAGAGGTTGTATGTAGTTCTGGAGGTAGCCACAGGAATAGGCAGCAGATTGAGAAAGGTTTTGCTTAGGGAGTAAAGTGTACCAAAAGCAAGTTCCACTTTACTGAGTAATCTGCAAATAAAATAAATAAATGAATAAATGCTGGCATAATCGTGCTTCCTCAGTTCAAATTAATCACATTTTTTTCTAAAGTAGAATAAGAAAAAGCAAGGTGTATCCTTCTCTCTGGTTTTGAAAACAACCATCTGCTTAAGTCCAGAAGGGTAATTGGAATGTAATATATGGCTACCTCATATATAGATGATTGGACCATTTGGCTTGTAGACAAAATTGTAAGTTTATGTAAGTGCACCATAAATGTCTGTTGGAATAAAATATTTTCCCAAACTCCACAAAAGAGTAACTACTATTTGAACCACAAGAAATAAGTTTCTTCAGAGACAAATAGAAAGTTATAGGCACTTAGTGGTCACTTACTTTACAGCTATTGAGAATATTTTCACATGCTTTCAATATCTGAACATTGGACAAAGGGGCTTTATTCTAGGTCCTGAGAAATCTTGTTATAAAGAGACTATTCTCTTCACAAGAGTTTTAATGTTTATTAAAATATAGGATACTCCTGTCTGCTGCTATTCTCTTTCATGTTATACAGGTAGGTACTCATTAGTGAAAAGAATTCTGAAGGAATTGTCTATCTCATTCAGTTTACAGTTGGGGAAAGGAGCCCAAAAACAATGTCAAAGATCCTTCCTTTTTGGATTTAGACTGAGACTAGAACCTGTGTTTTGCACACACCCCACACCTGCTGTCAGCTGTTAGCCTCTTAGACCAGTGGTTCTCAACCTTCCTAATGCTGCAACCCTTTAATAAAGTTCCTCATGTTGTGGTGACCCCAACAATAAAAGTATTTTTGTTGCTACTTCATAACTGTAATTTTGCTACTTTTATGAACTGTGATGTAAATATCTGTGTTTTCTGATTGTCTTAGGCAACCCTGTGAAAGGGTTGTTTTTCCAGCCAAGGGGTTGTGACCTACAGGTTGAGAATCACTGTTTTAGAGGCCCAGCCCTTTACCACTACGTAGCAGACTCAGGCTATGGTGGCTCAATGATGACTCTGCACTGAACAAGACTTCTTGGATTCACACCATTGCATGTTCTAAGAAAAACCTTGACAATATAAGCCTGACCTTCCAGAATTTTGTCTTCTGATTGATTCAGATAAACTCTCTACTCATCTCACTTACCTCCAGTTTGACTATTGAGAGCAAGGTTTCCAAGGGCTTCCTTCTTTTACCCATCTTCTCAGTGGAATCAGACAGATGATATCTCAAAGCAGTCCTGTCCTTTACATCTTTGGTAAAGCTCAAAAAAAGAATCTTTAATCATGTTAATAAATGAAAGAAGAATTATAAATGTTGTTTACCAAAAAAATGGTGGTCAGTTTTAGATATTACAATTAACCTAAGAATATAGGAGCCATTCCTTGCCAATATGTTCAGTGACACTTCACTGTAATTATACACTTTTTTCTGTTTGACATTGTCAATTAAATGAGTTCTTTTACACATAAACACTATAGGTTTCACAATATCTGATGCTTATTGTTTTGGAGGAGCCACATCTAATTTAAGGTATGAGTTTCTCTGGTGTGATGACTAGTTTAGTTTTCACCTTGACACAATCTAGTATCACCTGAGAAGGGTGTTTCAACGGGGATCTTCTAGGTTACAAGATTGACTTGAGGCCATGTCTATGGGGGATTATCTATTGATATTGTTATTATAGGTGGGAAAACTGCCACTGTGGGTGGTAACATTTCCTAGGAAAGGGATTCTGAACTGTGTATGATTGGAGATAGCAAGCTGAGCGCCAGCATGGATGGATTCATTGCTCTGTTTCTTATTATAGATGTGATATGACCAATTCCCTCAGGGACCTGCAGCTATGATTTTCCTGCTGTGATAGACTTTTTTAAATTATTTTTTATTTTTGGTTTTTTTGAGCCAGTGTTCTTCTGTAGCTTTGGAGCCTTTCCTGGAACTCACTCTGTAGCCCAGGCTGGCCTCGAACTCACAGAGATTCCCCCTGGCTCTGCCTCCTGAGTGCTGGGATTAAAGGTGTGCGCCACCACTGCCCAGCTGCTATGATAGGCTTTAACCTGGAACTATGAGCTAAAATAAAGTCATTCTCCTTTCTGTTGCTATTGTCAGTGTATTTTATTTTATTATTTTATTTTATTTTATTTTTTTCCAAGACAGGGTTTCTCTTGTGTAGCTTTGCGCCTTTCCTGGAACTCACTTGGTAGCCCAGGCTGGCCTCGAACTCACAGAGATCCGCCTGCCTCTGCCTCCCGAGTGCTGGATTAAAGGCATGCGCCACCACCGCCCAGCCTGTCAGTGTATTTTATTACAGCACCCATAAATTAAGCCAAGAAACCTCACAGACATACAACCCAAGACAGTTCTCTTAGCTACAGCAACCCATATGCTCAAGCTTTTAATCCAATAGTTTCAGACCTTGAGTTAGATGGAGTATGTTCCTCAGAGTGTTCTAAGTGTAGCATTCTCTTTTGTGACAGAGACAACAGATGATGGGTAAGCACAGGTATCTGTTTCTTCTGAGGCCAGTTACATCCAAGTCAACTTCTCCAAGGGAGGTTTCCAAGAAGGCAGCCACATACCAGTGTTAATGTGAGTCTCCTCAAAGAGGTCAAATGAACTGCATTTTCACTTACACTCCATGCTTTTTCCCATTGCAAAATCCTTGAAGCCTTCATTTTGTCTTTTGCTACAGTGGTGAACTTCAAACATGGCTGTTTGGGTAGAAATGTTTTCTTTTTAATCAAATTCAGGATGACTTGGACAGGATTTTCACAGCTGAGATCTTATTGCCAGGGATTTATGGTGTCTTTCATATGTTCCTACTTTGGTCTTTTCTTCTGACTTATTTAGCTTTCCTAACACATCCAAATGCTTCTAAGCAAGACCCTTGTCTTGAGATCCAACTGTGGAGTTGTTAGGATAAGGACACATGCAGGGGTAAAGAGACCAACAGAAATTGTTTTCTTTTCTGATAAGCAGAGGCATGATGTTTTTTCTTCCATGGCAATATAATCCAGACCTGAATCTCTGAGAGCTTTGAGTATTTAGGGTTCTGGTGCTTTCAGTATGACCCGTGTGATCATCCTGGAAAGCCTTACTTGATCATCTTCAGCTGAACTACTAGGTGGGAAAGATAAAGAAGGTGAAGCTTCAATCAGGGCTGAACTCCTCACATTGTCTTCTCTGTACTCGGTGGCACCTTAGTGATCGCTCCAGGACTTAGATGTCAACTGTTGGAGATTAAGCCATCTTTACTGATGACACATTAAGAGAAAATTGCTGAATAGAGAGCCTTCTGTATGGAGACTGGAAATTATCTTCACTTTATTTAGCAAGAATATTGTGCTCCAAAACAAATTATTTAGATCAATGCTGACACTGTCCACAAAGCGGCATACCTTTTACTTAGTAAAATGAGAATATTTGCAAATGCTGACATTATAATTCCCTTCTTAATTATGTTTTCAAAGTAAAGAGGTGAATGGCTGCCATTTCGTTAGCTCAATCTTGAAGCAAATGTCTGTATAAATTCTTTTTTTTAAAAGATATTTATTTTATGTATGAGTGCTCTATCTGTATCACTCCTTTATGCCAGAAGAGGGCATCAGATCCCACTATAGATGGTTGTGAGCCACCATGTGGTTTCTGGGAATTGAAATCAGGACCTCTGGAAGAGCAGCCAGTGCTCTTAACTGCAGAGCCATCTCTCCAGCCCCTCCAACTGTAATTCTATTACACAGGTTTTGCTTATAGGCAATTGGACAGTTTTGATCTTTGAATTGGTTGATTTATATGCAGATGTTTCTCTCTGAGTTACTTCTGGGACTATTCTTCAGAATTATCTGACAGGCTTCTAGATGTTTCCAGAGAATTCAGAGTGAAATGCAAGAAGCTATTATGGTTTACTTTATCTTACATTGGCTTGCTGCAAACATGGGTTTGTTTTCCTTACCTGAAAATGTGCAAAGCAAATTGGATAGAGCCAAATCCAGGAATGACCAGAGAAATGAGTCATTATCACACACCTAAGAGTGAACAGTAGCTTTATGGCTACAAATCAAAGATGTTTTAGGACCCTGCCTTTATCTATAAGTGTTTTTAGTCTGTGGCCATCCAGCAAGGGCTGATGAGTCTATTTGAAGTTGGGGGAGTTGGGTGCAGCATGACTAGGGTGTGTTGTGCACAATGAGCTGACAGGTCCCAGTGTCTATAATGAACATCTCTGTATGAATGGTTTCTGATATGAAAAGAAATTTGCTTATCAATGCAAGGAAAGCCATTGGGATGCTAATTTTATGTAAACGTCTTTTCACTTTCTAATTCATGCCTCCCCAAATGAAATGTAATTGGGCATCTAAAGGAACAAGCATAGAAAGTAATTTTAAAGTAACTTGTTAATCAAAAATGACTTCAAATTTGTACAGTTAAAAAAAAAAAAAAAAAAAGAGGCTATGGTACTTTTGTCCCCAAATGCAAAATGACTATTTCCACCTAAATATCACTTGAAGGAGGCTTATTTATTGTGACATGTAAATCTCAGGGGTGCTTTAAGTTCTCCCATTGGAGAACAACCCCATTTTGTGGGGCACTTTTTTCTTTTCTTTGGACTTTGAGATGCAGAAGCCCAAGTATGAAACAAAGGGCCAAACTTTTGCTAGGTTAATCATTCTAAATGCTGATTGCTGAGTTTGTGTCTCTCAGCAAGAAACCAGTTTTCCAGGGTTTAAGTGAATAGAGAAGACCAGGAAGTGCAGCTTTGCTGCACTTTGGGGTGGGAGAGAATCATGTTTTCCATCACCAGAATCATGAGGATAAACCATGTACATTCTACAAGGCTGGCTGATGATCAGAACACCAGATTCACAAGAGGAGTCACAGGTCCAGAGACACATTATCTAAGGCTACTGTTAGCACCCTAAAGTAACTGTTTACTGCCTACCTCTGTGTGTGACATAATATCCTTGTGACTATTAGGTTAATCCTTCCAGAATAACTAACTAACAGGCCTCGAGCTTCCACCAATGCAGAGGTTGAGAATGTCATCAGACAGCATCTGAGGTTCCCTGCTGCTGTTGATAAAGCAGTTTAAGGAAGAAAGGGTTTATTTTAGCCCACAGTTCACGGTACATTGTGGTGGGGAATCAAAGAAGCAAGAGCTAAAGCAGCTAGCTGGTGATGCTAAGTGTACAGTCAAAAGGAGAGGAGCAATGAGTGCATTGCTGCTTCTCAGCCCTCTCTCTGCTTACACAACCCAGGATCCCAGCCCAGGGGATGGTGCCACCCACAGCAAGCAGGTCCTCTCCTACCTGTATTAAAGTAATCCAGACAATCCCTTCCTCTCTGGAACGCAGTTGTTATACCCATCATGGTCGTAACATTACTGCACCAGCGGGCACACTTACCTGGCAGATTGGTATTATATATAATATGAAGGCTCCATCACAGGGTCAGACCACTAATGTCCTTGCTTCTCCCGGCATCCTGCAGAGCACCTTCCTACACCAGGAAAGAAGGAACTATATGATGTAGTCTACAATTTTTCTTTTTTATAAAGAACCAAAGTTGACTACTCATATATGATTCTAAGTTCATCCTATCACTTTCTCATTTCCATCTGTGTGGTGGAGTTGATGACAGATCCTAGGTCTAAAAGTGGCTGCTTTGTATCTCTCTTTACTCTTCATTACCATTGCAGCTAATGAGATATAGAAAGCTAACTCTCTAGTCTAGAGGAGAGACATAAAACACAAGCTGCCTAGGGAGGTTTGCCTGTCAAACTCCACAAATATCAGAGCCTGACGCAAGTCTGACTGGGACCCCACCTGCCCAGCTGAATTCTGCAGGTACCTGAGAAATGAATGTTTCTGTGGACCACTGACATTTTTGTTACACAGCAACAATTAGCTGAAGAAGGGTAGCTAGATAAGAAAAACCAGAGAAGGAGAGATAGAATCGAGATTTTTAAAGGAGAACTAGGAAGAGAAAATAGCACAAACTGCTGCAGGGTAGGTGTGTTGATGGTGAGAGAGGCCCCACAGTGTGTTACCCCAACATCACTTTTAGCCTTGATAGGAAATGGAGAGCAGAGTTGAGTGCTCATGTGAATAGATGTCAAGTTAGATGAGAGTGAGCACATCCTGAACTTTCATCTAGATTTATAGACTGTGCTCACCCCTTTGGAAGGAAGAGAAATGGATTGAGAAAGGTATGCAAAGGTCTGTTAGTAAAATAATTTTCACATGTAATGTATTCATTTTTTTTTTTTTGTTTTTGTTTTTTTTCCAGACAGGGTTTCTCTGCGTAGCTTTGCACCTTTCCTGGAACTCACTTGGTATCCCAGGCTGGCCTCGAACTCACAGAGATCCGCCTGGCTCTGCTCCCAAGTGGGGATTTAAGGCATGCACCACCACCGCCCTAATGTATTCATTTTTTATTTTGTGAGAGAACATATTTAAGACTGAGTCTAAATGATTTGACTTTCTGCACATATTTAGTTGTGCCCTTGAGATCTGTGTGAGTTCCAGACAGTGAGGTGAGTACAGGAACCTTCAGGAGCCTTCCTAGTGAGCCCTGAGGGAGAGCTGAAAGACTATTGACTATTAATGGGACTCTTAGATCCTACCCACGCCTCTAGCCCTTATTGTTTAGCTGAGTGGAAACTATACCTGTTACTTCTTTATTGGAATGATTTTTGAGGTGGACACCTTCTCTCAGAAACCAGAGAGAAAATGTAAGAAATATTCCTCAAGAGGCCCATCAGCCACTGGGATCCCTTGGGCTGGTTTCCCAGCATTGCTGTATTCTCCTTTGCAAGATGGATACAAGATCAGGTAGTCAGTTTAATTAGTAGAATTGCCAAAAGCTCTCCCTCACTAATTTCAATTTTTTCCTCTGTGTTGTTGACCATCTGAAACCCTCATCTGACTGCACATTTCTTAGAATCATAGTTATGTCTTCTGCCCTTAAAGAAGAGACCTTCAAACCATGGCACTAAACAGCTGCTTAAATACTGAGCTGAACTAAAGTGTTAGCTTGAGGGTATAAATCCATATTTGAGGTAAGTTAAGAAAATACTTTACTGCTTGAATGTCCTGTCTGTGGATGCAAATGCATTTGTCAAGACAGGACCTATACACAGGCCAGGGCAGTTGGCATCAACTTCAAAAAGAGCTAATGGGCTTTCAAATAACTTAGCTGAATGTGCAGTGAGATATGATATATCCTCAGTATATGTCTGCAGTGAGAGTAGCATGTTAATCTGAGGATACAAATAATTCCTGTGAGACAGGAACCTGATACTAATAGGTGCTGTGTTCATCAGACTTCTTGGCTGTGACGAGATGCCGGAGCTAAACAACTTAAGGGAAAAAAATTATTTTGTTCATAGTTTCAGCCCATCATGGTGGGTGGTATGATAAAGAAAAACAGTCCTAGCATGGTAGACAGGAAGGAAGGAGGGAGAGAGGGAGAGACAGAGACAGAGACAGAGAGACAGAAAGAACAGAGAAAGAGAGAAATAAATGAATGATTGATTGAATGAATGAATGAATGATGAATGAATGAATATGTGAATATGTCTGTGCCTTTTGGACTCTTCCTTTTCTTCTTTTTACTACAGTACTACCCACACCACACTCAGTGCTGGTCTTTTCTCCTCAGTCCTTTCTGGAATTTTCCTCACTAGCACACCCAGAGAAGTATTTTACTAATCTCCCTGACCCTTCTCAATCAGTCATGCTGTCAGTCAAGGTGAAGGCTCCCACTGCAGTTTACTGTGTAATATGGCTGATTCTTATATCACCTGATAAATACAACTAAAAAAATTGGGGCCGCTTAACCTTAGACATTTCAGCTTAAAAACATGGGGATTTATTTCTTACCATAATGGAGCTGGGAATTTGAAGATCCAAGTGCCAACGAGGGGCTGCTTCCCAGAAGGCCATCTTTACCCCCCTATAATCTCACAAGGCAGAGGTGTTAAGCATCTCTCTATGGCCTCTTTTATAAGGGCACTGATCCTGTTTGTGAAGGCTTCACCATCATGACCTAATCTTCTCTCAATGGCAGCACCTTATAAAACCACCATTTTGGGAGGTCACATTTCAACATAGGGATTTGGGAGGACCATCGGCATCCAGGTTTGATGGTGTTTTCTAAAAATGGAGCTACTCATCGTTTTTTTTTTTTTGTTGTTGTTGTTGTTTGTTTGTTTTTTTCTCCCCTAGAGGGAATTTCAGTGCACATTCCCACATTCCTTTGTGTTCTTCTTTTACAAATTCTTCTGTTTTTTTTTTTTTTTTTTTTTTTTTTTTTCCTGAGACAGGGTTTCTCTGTGTAGCCCTGGCTGTCCTGGAACTCACTCTGTAGATTAGGCTCCTCTCAAACCTGCAGAGATCTGCCTGCCTTTATCTCCCAAGTGCTGGGATTAAAGGCAAGTTCCATGACCACCTGGCTTCTGTGTTTTAACCCTATGAACTTTAGTACACTTGCTTCTGGAAGGCAATTTAATCCCCATTCTCCAGGATGACAGAAACTATTTTAATCCAATGAACAACAGTGTTATGTTCATTGTTTGTAAACTGTTTTGTGTTTATTTTCATATTATAGCACTAGTATTTACAGATAGCTTGGGAGAGAATTACCTCTTTGAACTTGCCCCCATGTAGGAAATCTTGTACTAGACAACAGAGAGAATGGGTAAAAGACATGTAGGCAGGCTGTCCAGTGAGAGAGTTCAAATGTGGTTCAATTTAGAAGGGTGTGATCCAGAGGGACTAAAAATAGTTCTCTATTTCACTCTCACTATCCTGCTCTCTTAAAGGTCAAAATTATTTAGCAGTTCTACTGTGTCTGCCACACAGTACTTGCTCAATAAGTACTTCCATGGGTAAGTTATGTAATGAATATATTGCATCTATGCATCCATGAATGAATGATGTTAGCTCATCAGCTGACTCATCTCTCATTTCTTTGCTTAAGCTCTGGCTTTCTGATTTAGAGCACCCAGGAGAATTAGCTGCAGAAAACCAAAAGTGCTAAGTGTATTAGGCAGGAAGGTGGATAGTTTAAGGTTACTAGAGGAGTTGAAAAGGTGGGACTTTTTTGTACTGCATGAGAATGCTCTGGTCTTGGGGTCAGGAAAGCTGCAAGCCACCAGCTTTACACCTGTACTGCAGCAGCTGCCTGCCTTCATGAATTGGCAGGGAGATACAGCCAAAGCAGCCAGAACTGACATCCAACTCCTTCCCCCATGTCGGAGAGAATAACAAGTAGCAGGACCTAAATCTCAAATTCAAAATAAATGAATAAGGCAATTAAAGTGAATTTAATCAGTCAACCTATTACTTGACCGACTGCAGCTTCCTCCTCCTTGTACTGTGTTGTATAGAGTCTGTTCAGTTATTTCTAAGTTGATTAACTTACTTGATTAGACATGACATAACGGGGCAGATTGCCATCCTATGAAGTGACTGACATTCAGCACCAGCTAAAGTTTGAGATCTTTATTGTGGGAGATCTGAAAGTAGGGTCTGAATTGCACTCAGGCCCTGCACAGTAATTACCTTGTGATCAGATCTGGCGGAGATAAATGAGCAGCTTTTGACCAGGAAATAGCAATGAAAACTGCTCACATATGTTTTTTATTTGGTGTGCAAAATTCTTTCAGTCAGTGAGGTTCTTTACTTACTTAGAGAACCAGGGGCCACAACCCATCACAATTTTGATCTTCTCACTCATTCATTCTCCTTTCTACCCTCTGCTTTCATCTACTTGCTGTGGGACACTTCACTGTTATATACACAGAAATATACCTTCTGTGACCTGATAACTATTTCAGCTGGCAAAACAGAACTCACCACTGCAGTCTCAAACCTTAGAAACAAAGGAACCTTTCCTCAACAATCACCAAGAGTTAGCACTTTAGTAGTCAAGCATTAAGTGTATCGCCTTGGTATAATTAATTAAGCATTCCATAGATATTCAGCCTTGTTTCCGCTGTTAATTAATATGCCTCTAGCATTTCGAAGATTTCATACAATGAAATTAGCAAGAAGAGTTTCTTCGTGTAAAGCGCTGGGGAAGCTTTTATGTTTTCACTTAATTAGTGTGACAATAAGAATCCCTCACCAGGGAAACACTGGAACTAAGATGAAGGTTATTCCAAAGCCTGGCTTATTACCTTTTGCTCTAAAGGAGCCAGTCTACACAAGGCTGATACAGCATCTCAGAAGAGATCAAACAAACCAAGAGATCTATGTGACTGAGGACAACATGTAACTCTCAGGAACAAGACATTCCATATCCAGTGCTTTTTCAAAGTTTGTATTTTCAGACAACATTAAATATTGCGCATTGGGAGTTCATTCAAGTCATAGCTGCAGGCTGTTGCATTTTATTTGTACAATGTAAAATTCTTTTCATTTTACTTGTACAAAACTTTCCAAACAACAGAAATTTTCTGGATGGATGTGATTTGTGTCTGTAATCACAGATCTTGCAGTGGGAGTGGGGGTGAGAGTGAGACACAGTGATGCTGTGAGTCTGAGGCTAGCCTGGGGTACAGAAACTTCTTAAAGATAAATAAATAAATGCAATTGGAAATTCAAAGGAGAAACCGTCCAAACTAAACGTTTAAAGCTGGAAATATATTATTTGATATATGCCATTCATAGTTTTGACTAGTCCAGAATGTAATATAAGTAAATAGTATAAAACAGGATATGGATTATCAGATCTCCAAAATGTTCACATGTAAGGAAATCCATTGCCATTTTCAATGTTGTTAATTTAAAATTTATGTATGTATTTTAAATAAAAGACAAATTTCTTCTAAATTTTATTTTCTAGAAACTGTTTCCTCATGCACTAAATAATTTTCAGGGTTGTCCAATTTATGCAAGTGAATTTAGTTCTGTAGTCTGATGGGCCAGTTGAACAGAGGAAGGACAAGGGGACATATGCAACTGATAAGAGCTTCTTTTCCATCTGTCATAGGTTACTTATGTCCTTATTTGTTACAAATGCAGATTCAGGTGTACGTAAGCCATGCTTTTAATGGATCTGTAGCCACCATGTGAACTGAGCACTGTGACTGGCTAGCTCTCTTATTATCCAGTTCAGTACAATAAACATCTGTTGAATACCATTTAAAATATCTGGTATAGAATTTGTGAGAATGAAGGACAGAAGAGATATTTTTGAAGATTGATTCTCCCATGGAGACAGGAATCTGGACTCATTCCTAAGTTTTCTTCATGAACTTCCTGAAGAACCACAAAAGTTATTATCAAATTGTGTGTCATTAAGTTTCCCTCATGAAGATAACACTTGTTCTCTCTTAGTCTCACAAGGATTTGTAGTGGAGGATGGAGAGATGTATGCAGCTGTGCTCTTAAAGCTGTCTGTGCTGTTAACATAATTGCAATAGGCACTGCCATTTTCAGAGTTTATGGAGAAAACATAGTGTGTTGTATTTCAGGTCACTGCTTGGGAGATTTTGTAGTTCAGCTTTGAAACTTAAGCTTTGGGAAGTTTTGATTTAAGTTTCTTTTGTATCTATTCTAGAAATGAAAATGCATAAGAAATGAGAAGAAAAACTTTTTAAAAATAAGTGATTCTATTTCCTACTAACACAAACCATCTCTTTGACTACTAGGAAAATAAAGTAATATTTGTCTTGGGCCATATCCTACTGGAAAACCGAGCTGCTTGCTCATTGTGAATGGTGTCATTTAAATATATGAGACAAGCATGCTTTGCTCCAATGATCGAGGGTTAATACTGTTTCCTGCCTGACTTAACATTCAGTTAAGAGTGTGCTGAGAAGACCCTGTTCTCCCTTTGCTTTTGGAAGTTTTCCTATCTTGGCTCTGTGTTTGGAGAGTTCTTTTTCTAAAATAGTCATAAAATTGCTGTGGTGGTTGAAGATTGGTTGGCTTATTTTTGCTTCATGGTCTGAGTGTCCACATTTGTTGTTAATCAGGAACATGATTCTATGTGGAGCAAGGAAAAGATAAAATTTCTCATGGCAGGTTGGGATGAGATAGGACCAGTTTGCATGCCTGTAAGCAACCAGCTGAGTCAAATCATTACTGCAGGCTTCATCATGTTAGGTTAACCTGGAGACACTGAGAAATGTCAACACCATTTCCAGCTACAAAAAGAGGGATCCCCACCCCATTTACTGGTATTGGAAACAATTAACATGTCCTAAGATTCGCCAAGAGACTTTTCACTTTGCACGCTACAGTAGCCACAAAGTATTGGCTAGATGATGCTTAGAACAATGAATAATGAGGAGACAGCTGTTAGCAGGAACATGTGTATTCTTTGCCTACATTCTGTCCTTGTCATATTTTTTTTTCTCTTTGTTAGGGCTAGTGGCTTGGACAAGGAAGATCAGGGAAACCTCCTTGTGTATAGTTCTATTTTTGGACTTAAGATTCTACACTGACAGTAATAAACACTGTCTGGTCAGTCAATAGACTGACCAGTGAGTTATTTCAAAGCCTCCTTTCTCAAACATTCAGTAAAGTAAATGTTTCCTCACTTGCAGACTTCATGTGGTAGGTTTCTCACATCTCTGCCTGGGTAGAATGGTGTGAATAATGTAAACAGCCGACATCTGTTGAGCTCCCTGGCTACTATGTCACTGTCCAGTTAACCCTTCCCATCACTCTGCTGTAAAGTTTGTTACAATGACAGGTCCCTTGTGACACTGACAATTTTAGTGAAATCGTTAGCTTTCTGTTGCTATTGATTAACACTGTAGCCAAAGCAGCTTATAGAAAGAAGCGTTCATTTGGGTTTATGATTCCAAAGTGATAACAATCATTATGGAAGATATCTTAGGGTTATTGCTGCGATGAAACACCATGACCAGAGGCAACTTGGGGAGTTAAGGGTATTATTTGGCTTACACTTCCACATCTCTCTTCACCACGGAATGAATTCAAGGCAGAACTCAAACAGGGCAGGAATCTGGAGGCAGGAGCTGGTGCAGAGGCCTTGGAGGGTACTGTTTACTGGCTTGCTCTCCATGGCTTGCTCAGCCTGCTTTCTTATAGAACCCAGGACCACCAGCCTAGGATGCCACCAACAAACAATGAGGTTGGGCTCTCCACCCATCAATCACTAATTAAGAAAATGCTCTAGCAGGCTTGTCTATATCCTGGTCTTATAGAGCATTGTTTCTCCACCTTCTTAATGTTCTGACCTTTAATACATTCATTATGTTGTTGGTGACCCCAATCATTAAAATTATTTTCGTTGCTACTTCATAACTGTAATTTTGATCCTGTTATGAACTGTCACGTAAATATCTGTATTTTCTGGATGGTCTTAGGCGACTGCTGTGAAAAGGTCATTTGACTCCCCAAAGGGTTGTGACCCTCAGGTTGTGAAACAAAGTTATAGAGGAATTTTTCTCAGTGATGACTCTCTGATGACAATAGCTTTTGTCAAGTTGATAATAAGCCAGCTTGAACAGGAGAAATGGCAGACACGGGGCAGGCAGGGCAGCTGGAACAGGAAGCTGAGGGTGTACACTTGAATCACAGCACAAAATAGAGAGAGCAACTGGGAGTAGGGTGAAGCTTTAGGCTCTCAAGTCTTCCTCCTTAGTGACATAACGTCCTGCAGCAGGCCATACCTGCCAAACCTACCCAAACAGGCATCACCAACTTGGGACCTAGTAGTCAAACATTATCTGAGCTGTGGGGGATATTCTTGTTTAAACCACTATATCTAGCTAACACGTGTGACTATGAATGATCTAATTGAAATGGTTTGATGGTTTGTCTGGGATTAAAAGCAGATACTCTACTTAGGATAAACATTCCACTTCTAGACAGGTGAGTCCCCATGAGTACCCTTGGGTCAGCTTCATTCTCATGGAACCACAAAAAAGCTAAATCATAGAATAGCTTGTAATAATTGCAAAGGATAATACACACAGATTTTTGACTATCTTAGTGAAGAGATGGTCTGAATCAAATATTTGTCCTGTATAATCATACTTTTTTCTTACCTTCTAAATAATTGATATATGTTCCTCAATGACATTCACCTCAAGCTCTTTGGCCTAACAGTAACGTTTCTGGCTGACATTAGTTTGATTTTTGGCCATAAGCTGTTTTCCAGGTCTAATTTCATTTCCTTTTTATTGGTAATATTGGGTCCATCTTCTCTTTCCTTCAGATGGCCAGCAGTAAAATTGTAGCATAGCTAACTGGTCATCCTGACCTTGTTCTTTGGTGTGGGTGTGATAGGCAATCCATTGCTAAGTATGCTCAGCCACTCTAGTGAGCACTGGTTGATCAATCGTTTGATTGATTGAAAGTTTGTTTGAATAGATAGATTCACAATATTTGCTCTTACAAAGTAAGACATTCATTGGACCAGGTAGGTTTTTCTGAACAGTGGGTCAAGATTATACCTACAGGGTCGCCTTTCCTCCAGGGTACCTTTTCAAAACCTGTTACTCTTGGATACTCTTTTATAAACCATAGTTTTCATTGTCTGATCTACTCACTTGCTTTGTGAAATCACATAGAATGGAATATATATTTTGTTTAACATCTTGCATGGATAGCAATTTGATATGTATTATTTAATAAATTCCAAGGTGAACCAGTGGCTTTTGCTGCTATTACAAGTTACTGCAAGTTTTGGCAGCTTAGAGGGATCCCAATTATTATCTCACAGCTTTTGTGAGTCAGGAGTTATAATGGTCTGGGTCAAGTGCATTGCTATGGTCCTCAAAACCTGAAATTTAATGACAGGTGAACTGGGTTCCAAATTGTAGATATGAAGAGTCCAGTTTAAGGATGTTCACACTGTGGGCAGAGTCCAGCTCCTTTGGGTGTAGGGACTGACTACTTATTTCCTGAGTGGCTGTCAGCCACGGTGTCGCTCCACTCCAGGAGACTACCTACATTCCTTGTCACATGCCCTGCACCACTTTGAATTAATAGTGCTGCTGGAGACTCTCCAGCCTCCTACCCCCTCTGCCATAAAGTTCTTTGCTAATAGGTTTGCTAATGTGATTAGACCCTTGTGTGCAATGTGGACAGTGTACCTTTCTTAAAGTCTGTGATGAGTCTTCTTGATGCCACTCTTCTGCAAGACATCTAATGAGCTTACTAGGGTAACACAAGTGATGGTCAGGTGATCCATCTCAGGATTCAGAGTGCTCAGAGCAGAGGACGCTGGAGAAAGTAATGCCTGTATACTTGCTTGTGACCAGTTGGGGAAGGAATGCATCCCACCACAATCACACCCCTTCTGTTCTACAAAAGCAGTCTGGTGTTGGGACTGCCAAGACATCCTTGTCTTGATGGATTCCATGGCAGCTCAGATGTAGAAATATCATTTGGAGACTGCCAAATTAAGGTTTCTATTGCTACAATGAACACTATGACCAAAAAGAAAGTTGGGGGGGGGGGGAACAGTTTGTTTGGCTTACATTTCCACATTGTAGGTCCATCACCAAAGGAAGCCAGGACTGGAACTCGATCAAGGCAGGAACCTGGAGGCAGGATCTGATGCAGAGGCTATGAAGGGGTGCTGCTTACTGGCTTGCTCCCATGATTTTCTCAGCCTGCTTTCTTATAGAACCCAGAACCAGCTACCCACAATGGACTGGGCCCTCCCACATCAATTACTAATTAAGACAATGCCCTACAGGCTGGCCTACAAGCTGATCTTATGGAGGTATTTTCTTAATTGAAGTCCCATTCTCTCAGATGACTTTAGCCTGTGTCAAGTTAGCATAAACTATCAGCACAGAGACTATTGAAATTTCATTCACATTTTTCTGTTGGGTTAAACCTATAATTCTATATTGCCATCATTTGACAGATTAAATCTTTGAGAAGCCAGCTGGACCTACTAGACAGAAAATGCCCCCTTGATGCTCTTTGCTTTTCCAGACTCCCTTGATGTTGAGTACTCTGAGATATTTTCCCAAGGTCGTGAGCAATTCTCTCTCAGCTGCACCATGCAGTAGATGAAAACAGGCACATGCACATAAACTCTCTCCTGCACATAACATCACCTTTTTTTGTCCAAGGCTTAACTTTTGGCAGCATGGTTTTCTTACCTTCTCTTAATGAGATAAATACCATTAGTGCTATGTAACAACATATTTTTATAAGGCAGAAAGCCTCATTTTATAATTCAGGACAAGGAAGTTCAGGTCATCTCATACATGACACCGTCTCATGCCCTAGTGAATTCAACAGGCTGCCAAATAGTGCCTCTAAATGTCACTTGCATCAATAGGCCATTCCTCTCCTAGCTTGTCAGTGGCTCTCCAGTGGCTGCTAAATCAGTCTGAAGCCTCCTGACCAAATTTATTTTCCCTTGCTCCCTAGATTAAAGCCTTTGCTATAGCCAGATTCTGTCTCAATATTTTCTCTCAAGTCTTACTTCTGAGCCATTTACACACCTTAGCACTGCACATTTGTGTGGCATTATAATTGCATCTTTTTGTATTTGGCTTTCCCTGCATGGCATGAAACTTCTTAAGCATACTAATATGTCTCAACTCCCTTCATTTCTTCAGTGTCTTACAAAAGTTTGCTATCTAGTAAGCACTAAGGAAATAGTGTTTAAGTCAATTTGAATGAATCTGTCAACTTTTCAATATTCATGCATTCATTCATTCAAGTGTTTATTACATCTTATTTTCTTCTTGTGCTTTGCTAATAGCTCAAGAAGCAAGACTAGATAGTGGCACCTGCCATAGAGATGATCCTGGGCTCTTAGAAGAGGACATGCATTGGATAATCTGTAATATCTCTTAATTTTAGTGTTGATGAGATGAAGAATTGTACACAGAACGGGCTTGATTTCATCTGGTACCTTAGAGATGATGTTTGTGTTGCTTTTGAATGCAGAAACACTGCATTCACCAATGAGTCCAGCAGCTAGGATGGGGCTGGGCTGCCACTCCAGGGGGAAGAGCAGACACGATGTATACAGCACAGAAGTATATAAGGGAAGTGCTCAGGGCAATGCATTGAATTTATTTGACCCTAAAGACCAGGACACAATGCAGCTGCAAAGAGAGGGAGAATTATGTAATAAAAACCATCAAGTGCCTTGAACTTTTCCAGGAGACAGTGAACAAGTATTGCAGGAATTTAAGGAAGGAACAAGATAAGATTCCAGATCTTGCTTTTATTTGTTCTTTCACATGAGCCCTGAAAGCTGAGAATTTGCTTGAGTCTGCTCTTGGTCAGGTGAATGGTGTAGCCATGAGCTCTGTGGTGTTCCTAATTCATGTCTCTGGTGTTCCTAAGTTGTAGAGGGCAGACTGGAGGAAGGGTAGGAAAGAAAGACCCTAACTTTGTCTGTGCCTTCCTTTTTGAAGGGCTGCACAGATACCTCCTCTGGCCAGCACAATCCTGGCTCATGTCCCTGGATCTACATCATATCTTCCATGTCAAGGATTCTCACCCAACACTTTCCTTTTTTTGCTTCCTGTAGCTTCAAACTTACTCTGGAATATTCATGAATGTTTGTGTCTCCTGACCCCCCACCCCCCCCCACACACAGTTCAGTCCTACTATACAATAGATACTGAATATACCTGGTCAATGAGCCCAAGTTAAAAGCCAATGTTCTTTTAACTTTGGATATATTGATTTTTAAAAGCTCATAAAATTTTGACTCATTGTATTTCTCTCCATGCTTTTTATTAATTCTTCTCAATGAAATGATGTAAGATACTGAAAATCTTGTTCTTAGAAGGCTAGAAGTATCCATTACTTAACCTTGGCTAGATTGTCTCTAGGCTCAACACTCAGTAAAGACTGTGCCTGAGTGAAACACTAGGGAAATGCACCAAAGAAACCAAGCAGGGCTAATTTAAACCAAAAGATGGAGCGCACAGAAGAAAGGGAATCCATAGAGGGATTTTTTATGAGACTTTTCAGAACTGTCCTTTTTTGTTCCTTAGGAAAAGTCCAAAGTTAAAAAATTATTTAATAGGGATATTTGTTTTTATTAGGGAAATGCCTTTACTTCGTTGGAAGAGTTCTGAGTGTTAGAGATTGAGTCGCTGAGGGAACGCTTTGTGTAAAACAAGTGTATGAATAAGCTATGTCTATGTCTCAAAAAGGCTTTTCTGGGATTAAACTGTAATCCAGAGACCAACCCTTTGCCCATCTATTTAGGTTTATGCTCATCCTAGGATGTGATTTATAAATTTAATCTGGGTTTGGATAAACAATGACTTGAAAAACAAATGGAACAAGGTCTTTTGAATAATGGCTGCTGAGAGGGAGTGTGGGGATATGAGATGAAGATGAGAGAGAGGGAAAGGTGGAGAGAGAGAGAGAGAGAGAGAGAGAGAGAGAGAGAGAGAGAGAGAGAGAGATTTCTTTGAGTCTATCCCCAAGCTCCAGCAGATGGACTCACACCCAGGCACATGCTGGCAGCACTAACTGAACTCAGTGAGGAAAAATAAACAAACAAACAAACCAATAAATAAATGTACACATGGAATTGAGAGGGAATAGTGTGAAGGACTGAGGGTAGACTTGATCAAAACACATTATATACATGTGTGAAATTCTCAAACAAACATTTTAAACATTTTCAGCTTATTTTATTCCTTTTTATAAATTAGTATTCTCACAGGCTCTTGATATTGTTAAACAAGTCTTGGAAAGTAACGTGGCTTGTTTTGTTTAAACAAATATTATAAAATGATTTTACTTAAACTACACTTCATTATTTTTGTCTGTTTTTCTAATTATTCTCTGAAAATCAACTTTTCTACTCTATAATGATATTGAAGAACAAGAATAAAAATTAATTATAATCACTGTGCATAGTAACATACATCATTAATCTAGCAATGGGAGGCAGAGGCAAGAACAGCTCTGTGAGTTCAGTATGACTCTACATAGTGAGTTCTGGGCTGAACTGGATTATGTAGTGAGACCCTGTCTTAAAAAAAATTAAATTATGCCAGGTGGTGTGGTGCATACCTTTATCTCAGCACTTGGGAGGCAGAGGCAGGCAGATCTCTGTGAGTTCAAGACCAGCCTGGTCTACAAAGTGAGTTCCAGGAAAGGCACAAAGCTACACAGAGAAACCCTGTCTCAAAAAACCAAAATAATTAATTAATAATCTGGAAGCAGTGCACGTTTAATCTGCTAACCAGAAAATAGGATGAATTTTTTAGTTTTGACTTTCTGAAAAAACATTTTTTAAGACCCACTGGAATATATAGATTTAATACTACAATATTTACTCTTATGCAACAAGACTATGAACTCTTAGATTAGATATCTGTTTTTCCTCTAAGATAATACCTTTGTGGTTCACAGAATACCTCCATTCCCTCACAATTTCATAAATTCTCTCTGTCTCTATATTTCTCTGTCTCCACCTCTACCCCCAAGTTCACTTAATGCTGCTAGCATGTGCTTGTGTGTGAGGCTGTCTACTGGAGCACTGATAGATCTCAGAGACTACATTCTCAAAGAAACTGACCCTTTCTCCCACAACCTTCTAAATATAGATCACTTCAAAGACCTTGTTCTGTGTGTTTGTTTTATTTAGAAAAGTTGACACACCAAAATTACTACCCCAGGATCACAATGTATTTATGGCATAATAGGTGGGAACAAAAAAATCAGATATAACCTTTGGCATCCATATCTATGAAGTATGGAGAAGACTGGAAGATACATATTTGTGGACTGTCAACGTGAAGACCGTAGAAGTCCAAGAATGAATTACTTGAGAGAGAATACCTGTGAGGCAAGTGAGGCAGGAGGCAAGAGTGTGCAAGCTGGGGAAATGAGGTGGTACCATCCGTGGAACCAAGAGTGTGAGAAAACTCATGAAAGACAGAGGTTGATTCAAGAGAGGGAATGAAGAACTAAGACTTGGAATCAACAATGGGCATGTTATTGGAGATCAGGGAGAATAGTTGGGGATTTTCAGAACAGAAGTTACCCCTAGGCAATTAAGAAGGTATTGGGTGTTGGAGAAAGAGAGCTGTGATTCTCAAAAATCTACTCAGAACTCGTCTTTTTAAACATATGGGCTACTGTGTCCTACAAAGAAACTGATTGAGAAGGTCTAATGTATGTGAGGAGAGCCATCTATGGAATTCACTTTGCCTGATACTGAATAGTGGGTGATCTGAAGACCTCTTGTTGAGAAATGCTATGCCAGAAGCAGCTGGTGTATCCTAAAACTTCTGGAGGTAGAAGGGTATATAAAGGGTAGGAGTGGAAATCTAGCTATCTATCAGGGAGTGGTTCTGAGTTAACCCAAATTATTACCAGGAAGACAGAGACATGTGCAATGCCTGTACCCTTAAAACACTTCTCAAGAGAAAAGAACTTAGGAGTTGCGTTGGTTTTCTGTGAGTGACAGTGAGTGGCAGAGACTAATGAAATGTTCAGCAAGTGGTTGTCTTTCTGAATTTATTCTTTATATAACAGGCTTCCTTTGTTGCATATTGCATACTTATGTGATTATCATCAATACAGCACGAGTCTAGTTACTTTTTTTTAGAGTTTCCTTGGATTTATGGGATTAAATATCAAAATTCATATATTTAAGATTATGGAGTTGTTCACTGAAAGCAGCCAGTCCATATTTACCGATATATATATATATATATATATATACAAACTTTGATGAAAAATGTGAAAGCAATGAAAAATCATAGTGATACATTTTCCTAAAATACCAATGTAGACAAATATTACAACGTATATATCTTATTTAACTATAAATTTTACACATTTAGCTACATGAACAGAAAAAAACATATTAATGTTTGAACTAGTTTGTCAAACATTATTTTTAAGAGTTTTTCCATCAATAAGTGTAAAAGACTGAAATCTCAGTGTATATTTTGGCATCTTCTAACAAGCTTTTGACCTCTTAAAGGAAAAAGATGTCACTTGTTTTTTTCTCCATTTCTATAACAGGTAAATGTCTTCCCACACTTGGCATCTTTATAGGCATACCTACATGAAGAGTTTATGGAGAATCATGAGATGACAG
The DNA here is from genome assembly GCF_004664715.2 of Peromyscus leucopus. NCBI lineage: Eukaryota > Metazoa > Chordata > Mammalia > Rodentia > Cricetidae > Peromyscus > Peromyscus leucopus. The sequence continues at coordinate 306,759 of NC_051074.1, forward strand.
TTAAGGAAGAAAAAGCTATTGTCATCTCCTAAGTATTTCAATGCATAAATGTATATTAGATTTTACCAGTGAGCCAAAGTGTGTTTCTAAAATATTATTAAAAGCTCCCATGGAATTTGGATTTCTTAGGTTCACTTCTCATTCTCTTTCCCTCTCTTTTCTTCTTTTAACCCCATTTTCATGAATCTGCATTTTAACTGTCACATCTTTGTGATTTGTCTTCTAACGACTCTTTCTTCCATTGAGGGATGTTTTGCTCTGGTTTTTTCAGATATGAGTCCTTTTCTGAGAAAACCTAAAGGAGGAAATCAGATATCTTAAACACTGTTACCCGAACAGATTGGTAATGCTCTGGAAGATTCTTTTGCCATCATTATATGCAGGTTTTTACCATCTGACTTGCTGTTTTATAGGCCCTATAAAACCAAGCTGTAAATCTGACAGTTTGTCAGTCTGCAAGCCATTGATTCATGCTTCAATCATTTCTCTTTTGAAGGAGACTTAACAGCTCTACATTTAATTTAGATGATGTGGGGTGCTAAGTACGGCCATAGGATTGGAGAACATGCATGAATTTCTCCCAGTAGTGTGGGAATGATTGTGCGTATGTGTGTGTGTGTGTGTGTGTGTGTGTGTGTGTGTGTGTGTGTGTGTATTTGTACATATTCTACTTCCATGGATCATTTTCTAGCCCCTAAAAAGTAAGGTTTATCTTGTTAAAAGCTTGTTTTCTCTCAGAAAACAAGAGCCAATGACTTAATAGATTCTGAAATATTCTAGCTTCTTACAAAATTATTTCATATGACAAATGTTTATCAACTCAGGTGAGTTGATTTCATTCCTATTTTGGTTAAATCCAAAGGTTTGATATTAGTAATGAATTTTGGATTTGCATGCTGATGTTGAGAAAGGGCGGTTCCAGCTGTGTTGGACTTCATGATATCTAGGCTGTTCACTGAATATTTATGTTAGGACAGCATACATCTTCTCTTCCCTCTGGGTAGGCAGTGGTAGCTGTACTCAGGACTGGAGAGGAATGATCTGTGAGAGACTTGTCCATTCTAAATATCGCTAGCATGATGCATGGGCCACAACAGAATCAGCTGCCTTTTAATGAAGCTTAGTTTTGGCAATAAATTGTCTTTTTAAAGTCATGACCTATGGCTCTTTGCCCGGATTATAGCTTAAAGATGGCAGCAATTGCCCAGTTTGTAAAGATAACTGCATTGTAGGCCCTGTAATTCAGTTTAATCTACATTGTTGAGTAGTTATGTCTATACCACAGAGATAATGGATCGATCTTTTAAGCTTCAATTCCAGTTTGTGTACTGTGATACTGTGGTAGCTCCTTGCATCCCAGACGTTCTTTTTGCACCTGATTATGAGCCTTTTTCCCTGATTAAACTGCTCACATATCTGTTAACAATTATGTGTAAAGCATGTATCAAGTTTGATGAACACCTTGGCTTTGAGAATAGTAGACACAAAACTGCTACATCTGTAAAAATACTTCCCTCCCTCCCTCCTTCCCTCCCTCCTTCCTCTCTTCCTTAACCTCTAGAACAATTTTATTGGAGTTTAAAAGAAAAATCTCAGGTCTAGCAAGCTGTAAATCCTATCAGCTGCCTGGAGGAGACCAGAAAAGAACAGGAAAAAAAATGCTATGCCATTGAGTTAAACCATCATAGAGTCGAGCCACATGGTCCCAGGCAGCCATGGGACAGGAAAGGAAGCTTTAGAGAAAGTGTGAAGCCCACCATGTTAGAAAACATTCTTAGGAAAGAGGTCCAAAGAAAAGAAAAGATTGGGGTTTTCTGAGTAATTTAGAAAACCTCATATTGATAGATCGCCCTTAATGGAAACTATAGCCAAGACTTCCAGTGCAGCTAAATTCTTTAACTGGGCTTGGGGAAACTATTCATAGCCTTATGGAGTTAGTAGACATCTACACATTAGAATTACAATTGTTAAAATGTTGAGATTTTTTTAATGAGCTCCATTTCAGTAGAAGATATATAGCATTTTTGTTCTTTGTTGACCTATTATTGTTGATGAACCTCTAAAATCAAGGACATTTTGTTCACAATGCACTGATGAGTTGTGTTATTTGATTTCCAATAGGATGCACACACCCCTATTATGTTTTGAAAATGTAGGTTCTATTGACAAGAGGTGAATGAATTTATTATTTTTGTGGATTCATGTATGATTCTCTGGGTATCTAAAATTGTAAAGAGTCATATTGAGTCCTTATGAGAGTGTCAAATAAGAAAACGTCAGTATTATGGCAGTGACAGACATTAAATTACTTTTAGAAGGATGATGTGAAAAATGTTTTCTCTTAGTGTAGAGATCTTTCAAAGCTAAGCAGAGACTCCTATTTGGTAGGAGTCAGAGCAGATGCAATAGGCTGTTCTTTATTCTTCCCCCGTATCCTCATCCTACAGTTACCAAGTTGGTTATGATTATAAAATAGGAAATGCCGAAGAGTTTTCTCCTCTTCAATAGACTCTTATTTTCCGGACATTCTGTTTCAATCTTGCAGTTACAATTTCCTCCTGAGGTTTAGTAGCCTCAAATAGAACTTTACATGCCTATAAGTTTATGCATAGAAAGATGGTAAAGTCAAAACATATGTATCTAGAAAATGCTATAGAATGGCCAACTGGACTCCATTTGTCCTGCTTCTTTATCAGTAAATGGGCTGATCTCAGGACCTGGATTACATGACTATTGTTGATGTAATACATAGAATCCTTAGCAGAGGGCCTGGTGCCTCATGAATGTGCTCAACAAGCTGAAGCTATTACATCACCTTCACAATGCCAGCACATGAAACAGGTGTAATGTAGAGCCACTTAAACTCCTGTTGCATTGGGGATCAGAAGGTAGTAAGAGGCATTGTGGTATGTGGAAATTGTGACTCTCCAAGGTCAGTTCAGAGATAATCATCCTGGATCCCCATGGCTAAAACTTGAACTCATAGATATTTCAGCTCTCACCAGTAGTAAGTTCTAAAGCTGTAACAAGTCCTTGGCCATAGACATCATATTGATACCTGCAGCTCTCTGCCTCACTAAGTTCAAATCAACCCTAAAGCATATTTCTCTCTTGAAAAGATTTTAAAAAAAGTTTTCAACTGTGTTTATTATAAATTTATCTGATTAATGATCACCAAGCCTGTAATAACTTTAAACCAAAGAAAGAATTGTTGAAAGGTAATCATGGCATATACTTAATAAGTTGGGTAGAATCAGATCATATAGAGCAGTGGTTCTCATCCTCCCTAATGCTGTGATCCATTAATACAACTCCTTATGTTGTGGTGATTCCCAACCATAAGATTATTTTTGTTGCTACAGAGCTATAATTTTGCTGCTGTTATGAATTGTGATATGCAGGATATCTGCTCTGTTGACCCCTGTAAAAGTGTCATTTTATCGCTAAGGGGTCATGACCCACAGGTTGAGAACTACTGAAAGAGAGCTAAAAGGAAACCTATAAAGATAGTTGTAGGTCTTAATGAGTCTAATACTAATGGATTGACCAAACCCATACTTGGTGTTGCTAGTGATTGTTCTGCTGGCTTGCTGTGATGAAACCTCTGGCATCTAGTGTTCTGATGGGGAAGGGTTACAAAGTGACACTCAGAAAGGAGTCTTAGGCTTGGCTGCTGTGCTAGCTCCCCTAAGTGTAAACTTGTTCTTTTTCAGATATCTGTGTCTGAGAAGCCAGGGGATCAGGTTGTTCAAATCCACTTCTAATAGCACCATGCTTGGTAAAATGGTGCAGCTTAACAAAGTAGATCTTGGTTCTTCAGACTTCAGTGGGGTTACTAAAGCCACTATTACTTTGTGAATGATTTAGGCTGTTTTCATATACATAAAAATGCGAATGGCTTTAAGTTCTTGGCTGTCTCCTGCACATCCTGCAGATGCAGCTATTCTGACCAGCTTCTTTGGACCCCTCAAACTCCACTGAATGCTTTCTGTGTGTTTCCTGGCCAGTTGTGTGGTAATCCTCAACTCACACCCCCATCTTTGAAATCAGAAACTGTTGTTTGTTTGTTTTTGTAATTCCACCACCTGAAACAGTCTAAGGTTGGGCACTTGACAGTAGATGAATACATAGAGTCTTGGGTTCTACCATATGCCAGCTCCTATAGTTCTGTTTAGTTGATTGGTTTATTTTTCAATTATTTGTGTGGTTTACAGCTTTGGTTAGGTGATTGTTTTCACTCAACTGCAATGGTATTAGAGGCAGTAAGATTGTGAATCATGGGGATTGACTTGGGTTACAAGTGTAAATAAAATACACAATTTCTTTACACACGATATATCTCAGCTGTGGTGAAAGTAATCTGTCCATGTGACAATAAATTATAGATGTAAAAGGGGCCACAGCCATCATGTGTCTGTGTGCCACTGTGCATGTATGAAGGAGGCCTGGCATGACAGGCTCAGGTTTAGATGAAGAGGAAGATAGCAGGTAGAACTGGAGGACAGGGGCCTGCATTTGACTTGCATTCTCCTGACTCAGTCTCTGATTATTCAGCCACCAGCTTCTTTTCATTCATATATGTATGCACATATATGTCTGTGTGTGTTTGTATATTTATGCTACTTGGATATGGGTATAAAACAAAGATTTAAGGAGATGTAATCCACTAGAATTAGTATTCTGCCTAATCGATACTTTCACATGCTATACACCCAGCAGGTTCTACTTTTTATCATATTTTCATGCAGAATCTAATTGATCACAACAAGAAGCTTAGACACCAGCTTTGCTCAGTGAGAATGGTGTTTCCTTCCCCATCTAAGAACTGGGCTAGTCACATGACTTGTTAATCATAGAAAGGCAACTCTAGAATCCTGGATTCTTGATGCTGATCCAAAGAAGTGTCCTGGTCAGGTATACAAATGAGTAGTTAAGTTAAAAGCAAAGTCTGACAGCCCTAGTAGTTGCCCCTCAGCCAAGGTCCCTCTTGCTAAGCTCCCAGAGACTGTTCATGCTCATCTTGCAAGTTGTTATACTGAAAATCAAACTATCAATATGGGGCCGATGACTGGTACCTAGTTATCACTCTCTTGGGCCTTCATGCTTCACAAGGCTACTCTAGGCCCATTAAATTTCACAGTTTTCATAGCCGCCATCTGTTCATTACAAGGAATTACCATACCATTCCAGGACTCTAGCACATTTTCCACTAAGCACTTTATAAATTCTACATTATACAGGCTCTCCTCAGAATTAGCGTACAGGAAAGTCAATTTTATTATTCTTTAATTGTGTTTTTACTCCAAAGCCTTCATTTAGAAGATTCCAGTATGGTCCTGTTCAACAGCCTTCCAATATTCCTGCTCACAAAAAAAGAGAGCAGCCATACTCTAAATCATTTTAGGTCATCCATGGTAGCTGGCAGTTAGGATGTGACTCCTCACATATAACAAACTTCCCATCCTGGAAACCTTCACAACATAACAATTTCGTCAAAAATTGGAGAATTTCAATGTAAAGACTTAATCTTGAGAATTGCTCACATTCTAGTGAAGTGGAAAGTTCAACTCTTCTTTTAAAGAAAGTTCCTTGAAAGCTATAGTTTACATGTAGCTCAGGCTAGTCGAATTCAGCTTCTCCATAATTCAACTCATTATTATTCTCATTTTTTTTTCTGCTATGAGTTACTATCCACTCCCTATGTCAAGTGTCAAGTGTCAAGCTTCCTAGAGGACATCTGACCTAGTCTTGTCATCCTCCCCCCCCCTCCGCCCCCCATGATCATATATATCTGGTTGGTGAGGGGTCAGGGTGGCTTTGTGTCTTATTGATTGTGAACAAGGCATCCTTTCACTCTTGTGGCAGCCTCGTCCCCCTCCTGCCTCAATGCCCCAGTCCATTTGCATGATACAAACAGAAAGATCCTTCTGCAGTTAGACAGCATGCTCTCTGCTGACCAGAAGCTCTGCAGTGGTTTTCAAAGTGAGTTTTAGATCAGTCACACAGTTCTACACATCACCGACACACTCATTTCTTCTCCAGCCTCAGCATTTCTTCCTATACCTTGGTTCTTCAGGACCCAATCTTGAATCCTTTCCCAGGAGATGTTAACCTAATCCTGAACCTGGCTTTGGAATCCTGCTCTGAGCCCATGGTACCCATGACTCCCCCAACATTGGACCTAACACATGGGTTGTATATGATACTTGTGTCACTGTCTTGTTCGCTCCATATCAGCTACATAAAACCTGTTCCTTGTTATATTCCTATGCCTTGAATAATGCTAGCTCATTATTCTCAGTAAATATGTGTCCTCTGAAGAAAAATTTACTTTGGAAGAACATAATGAAGAGACAGGAGAAGTCTTTAATAGACTTTAGAGTTGGTTTCCAAATGATACTTCCTGGAACCTCATATGAAGCGGAGACATGGTCCCTGGGCTAACTTCTTAGCTGGCACTGGTTGATGGAGTCCTCAGTTCCTAAGTGCTTTATCGTGGATGGGGAAAAAGGAAACTGGAGTGTAAGCCTATGCAGTGTCCTTTGGACTTTGGAGCTAGTCAAATTGAGTTGCCTCTCTGAGACTCAGAATCTGCCATCGATCAACAGAGTGATAATGACCTTGAAATGTATACAGGAAGTTGTATGTGAAACTACCTACCATAGTGCATAGAACATAGTAGGTGTTTGATTTTCTGGATGACAATGCATGAGAGTTGTAAAACTGGCATTTAATCTTGCTCAAGGCTTTTCAATTATCTTTTTCAAGAATTCAAGCCATTGTAGGGGATATGATTGAACAATTCATCTTAGTGTCTTCATTCTTCTCTGAAAACTAACCACAACCAGAATGACTTGGCATCCCTCCCTCTGTTTTTTCATCATCAGCATCCCTTCTCCCCTTTCCCCTCCCCTTCCTTCCCTGTTTCATCCTCTCTCTCCCTCCCTCTTCCCCCACCCACACCCACATGTGTTCACTTACTTCTATCAGTTCTACTGTTTCTTATCCACTTCCTAATTTCTCACCTGTTCCTCCTTTTGTATCTTTAAAGATATTTAATTTAACATTAATACAAAGATATATAATATGGTTGGGTTCAATCAACTCACCACCACCCCAGTACCTCTCCTATCCTCCTGCCTTTTCTTTGCCACTTCCTTTTGTATCTTATCCTACTGAAAATGGTCAAGGAAATGGGTAAGTCTGACTCCAAGGTAGTTTTTATTTTTATGGTTAGTTGCTGCTATCCTTGTTGTTTGTCTGGTTTTTGTGTTGTTTTGCATTAAAGGATCTTGAAATAGTTTTGAATTATATTTATAACACGTAATTTTACAGCTGTCTTCCATTTGAAGTGCTAGCAAGTTTCCCCCTTGGCTGTGTTACTTTTCATGGATTTCTAAGGCTTTCAGACTGTAAGCTGTGGTTATGGAGGGTTTGGAGGTTTTTTTTTCCCCTTTGTAGACATACTTTCTGGTCAACAAATGGATCTTATGAACACAATATAATAATCAGTGGCAGGAAAACTCCATTTCCTTCTTCAAGCAGCCCACTTTTTATTCTTCAGCTTTTATCTCCCCATGTGAGTGGCCTACTGAATGCAGTTAAGGCTTCTCCACTGACCTGGCATCCTTATCAGGTGTCCCTACAGGCTCCAGGACAGAAAAAATCCATAGCACTAAAATTGGGTGAGACACCAGGAGAGTCACCTGAGAGGTGTCTGTCATATGGGCATCTTTGAAATACAGCCAGCTTGCTCTGAATGTCTGTTTAGTGCGAGAGCATCATCTTCTCTACATTGACACTTACCTGAGTTGTATCCAGTAATGGACCATAGGTTGCTAATGCTGAGGAACATAGCTGTCGCAAGGCTTCCCAAACAGCAGAAGAGACACCATCAAAGAACTGCTGTCATGACCTCATCTCTCCTTTTGAGAATATGGTATTTTCTATTAAAGAAACAGAACTTATGAAAACTGTTCAGTTTAGATTTGATTTTAGATTATGCTTTTTTTAAATTTTCTAAGCTGATTTCCAACAATATTCCATTATATATGCACCCTGAGGTGATGCCATACAAAGTACTACTGGAAACCAGTTCTCTAGTATTTTGGGTCTTCATAGACAGCTTTTTGCAAGCCATGGGAATTGTGAGTATTCTGGTCACTCTCCTACTAAGGGACCCACAACCATCCACCTCAGCACAGTTGGCCTTGCTAATTGTACCTTAATTCAGAGGAAGATAGAACTTTGCATTGCTAATTGACCTTGAATTCTTTTGTAAACACAAAAAAATCTTTGTGAAGAAAGATTCTTTGCAGGAAATCTTTGTCCCATTTCTGTGGCTTATTGCATACCGATCTTAACTTTCCTCTTCTCCTCTTTGGCTTTCTGTGAGTGGGAGTGGAAAATTCAGTGCATTCTCTGTACTGCCACAATTTAGAGCATTTTTCTTATGTGTGTGATCTCAAATACCTTTTCAACATCTCTCTGGAGAATTGAAACAAAAACTTGGAGGTGGGGGAAGCAGAGGGAGAGAATTTTACCATTGGGTAGAATCTACAATATCATTTGAGCTAGATTTCAATTTTTCTAGTGTTATTTCTAATATAATCTTTAGGTGTTTTACTTGCAAGATTGACTTTTTCCTAGATAATTGTAGCCACCACAGAACAGGGCATTCCCTCTGTGTGATTGAATGGTGTTTTCATTGTGCACCTGTAATTCAATGAAGCAAAAAGACAAAGGCTTGTTTATAAGGGAAGATGCACTGGACAGAGCCAAAGATGAAAAATGAATGCTTTTATTAACTTTTGCATTGTGCTGGATTGAAGATTTTGTCTGTTTCTGGTATTGCTACAGCATCATTCAGCTTATCTCAAGGTCAGCAAAAATATAATCATTTCTGTGTTTTGATAAAGTGGTGTCTATTGCTTTATACTTGGAAAAAACTTAGATAAATGCTGTTAGAAAAAAGTTGATAATTCCATCTTGAAATAAATAACTTTGCTTCCTCAAGGCATACAAAGAGCAGATAATTCTGCATCTCTTTTCTTTACCTTTGGGAATGAAATATCAGGAAAACAGATCTCTAATATTAAAGTATATCAGAGTATAGACCATTAGAGATATTGAGGTAAAATTATTTTAATCACACTGGCTGGACACTTTGTCAAACCGGAAATTGATTTTAGCAAGAAATGTGTGAACACCTCGATTACCTGATTGCTTGCTAGCTATATTGGGAAGAGGCAAAAGAGAGGCACATCAGGCAGAAAGATTAATTTGGTTCTTGGCTATAATCAGAGAAATTGCTTTACATTTTTTTTAAGAGGAGACTCATTTATGCTATATTATATTGAGGCTTTATTGATGTGTTTGCTAGATTTTGCATTTCCTAAAGATAGACCACTTAGTCATATAGATTGTTCTTTGAAGAGAAATATGTTCAGATGATAGGTAGGTAGTGTGTCCATTAAGAGGTAGTATATATCTGTCATCTATGGCCATGATACTGCTGTATAACAAATCACCCCAATCTCACTAGCTTGCTATGTATTGCTATTATGTATATAAATGATAAGGTATTTGGAGATTATCTGGGGTGCATGGGTCAGTTAGTCGTTCCAGAGTTAGGCCTTCAAGGCTGTCTCACAGCACTCTCATTGTTTAACTAGTTTGGCTTACGATACCTTGAATAAGATTACTGATATTAGCCACAGAAGAAAAGTGTCTGTGAAAAGACAAAGTAGGTCACTCAACATGATTGTATACAGCTATCACTGCCTTTGATGGATTAATTTTTAGCTGAAATTCTAGGTTTTCTGGGTTTGCAGTCTAGCTCTACCCAACCAGTAGTTTCCACTTAGAAAAGTGGCCCAGTCACAGAGCCTTGCTTCTGACATGAACAACAGACACATGACTTATAAGATTAGGTCCTAGTTGAATGCCAAACATGGAAATGTTGGCTAACTTTTAAAACAATGAGGCTGTGTGGCTGTGAAAGTTCAAAATCCAAGTCTGTGGCTATATTCTCAGACTGTTTAGAACAGAATCAGGTGATATATTTATAATTTTTCTCAGTTAAGGGCAGGATCATCATCAATTTATCAAATGATATATTTTGTATATCAACCTATATACATATAAATAATTTAAAGAATGCCTTTATCAAATTTTCTTGTTTGGAGGAGGGCAGGGCTTGATCCAAGAACCTTGTTTGTCTAAGCATATGCTCTACTACTGAGCTCAGCCCCCCAGTCTGTAGTTTTCTTTCATTTTGGCATTCATTTATAGTTGTGGTCATATCACTAGTCAAGATAAATTATATATAGCATATAATATAGAGCTACAAGCAGCATTCTTATTTGGAAAGTAAGGTGTGAACTTCTGTTGGACAGGGGGTGTTCCTGAGGCTGGTCATCCCTCCTATAGAGATAACCTGGAAGGCTGATAAGACAACACAAGCTTCCAGGAGCTCTTGGCTCTGGTTTGTAACTATAGTAAAGGAGATGGGATGTTTTTCTCATGAAGGCAGAGAACTGTCTCCAATATGCAAACAACAGTCTGCTGTGGTTTCAGTGCCCGCCAAGTGTTTGCTTTCAGATGGGCAAAGGCTTGTTTTGCTTTCTGTGACCACCTGGTATATTTATGTTTTCGGAATTCACAGATTTTGAGACTGTCATTTTATAGAATTCAAAGTCAACTACTTCTCCTAATAGATGTAAAATCTCAGGCAAGAAATGAAGCTATCTGAGAAAGATCCACTCAGGAAACAAGAGAACTTAATATAATTTCAGTCTTACTTGTATGCATATTATAAATTTATATATGTGTTTTTCCTGCCTTGTTTTAATTGACAGAAATCTGCCTTCCATCCATATGTAGTTCTATACCTTTAGGTTTACAAATACTCTGCTAGATTCGTGTGGCACAGGCTTCTACTGCTAGAAGCCATTGATAACTAAAGCACCACTTTAAATAATTTATTCTGTTTCACAGCAGTTATATTTGGAATACTGGACAGCATAAAAACAAAGCTATGTTTTGGCACTACAACCATCTATTGAACACTATTGTTACTTATAAAGAAAACTCTCAAATGGCTCCACACTAAAGTTTGGGTTGCTTTCGTTATTCTGAGCCCACTATCAACTTTTGCAGGGAGCCAACTGCTGCAATTTTAATTGAACACCATTTCCTTTCACATTAACTCAAGGCCAGGGAGCCTCTAGGTAATTCTCAGACCAGGTTTATCTCCTCCCGAAAATGAGCTCTACTTCCAGGTAAAATTAGACGATAAATTACCAAGTAAATTTAATTCATGGATGAAGGCTTCGGGGGAGAAAATGGACCAACATGAAAATCTGCTTTAAAAGCAACATGGGCTTTATCCATCTCCATTTGTTTTTTTTTTTTCTCCCCAAGCTAAGGTCCGTCTGACAGCAATTAGATGGGAAGGTCCCTGGTAGCAGAATAGCTGGTCAGTCAGCTCCTGGGAGAAGCAGGATCTGTTACAAGATCTTACTGCTAGCAAATTGGCTAAAAGGGACTCTTCAAAATAGAATACTTAATTGAAGAGTTTTCTTCTATATCCATTTCTATAAAGATCTGAAATTTTTTGATTAATATATATTATTAATTTGTTAATATATTATACTAATTAATTCATTCATATATCTATGTGCATTTTTCTAGGACCCACAAGAAGCTGATTTTGAACACCCCTCTGAGAAGTTGTAATTCTTAGTCCACATATATGTACAATCACTAAATGCATGAACTGTGTTTACTCCTTTTGTTAAGGAATTAATTGGGCATTATGATGTTGTTTAAACACATCAGCAACATTTGGAGGAAGGATGAGGAGGGTGGGTACTTCCCAATGTCCTTGGATAGGATGACAAAGAGAAGTAAAAACTTGTGGGACTCTGAGCCCTTGGTGCCCTGTCTCTCAGCTGAACTTGAGTAATAAAGTATGTTCTAGCCAACTAGGCAACTAGGACTTTTCTGAAGGAAGATCCCTGGTCAAGACACGGTTTTAGATAGTGAGTAAATCAACTGAGGTCATATTGCAAAAGGATTGCAAAAACATTGTTAAATGCAATACATGGTAGAAAGGAAGAGAATTGAGGACTCCTGAAAAATCTACATTGGTCTATAAGTCTGGCCTACACCAGTTTGTGACAGAGGAAAGATGAGGAAAATGTGGTGTATATATGCATATCCATATCTATGTATATACATATCCATCATACACACACAAACACACGCACATGCACATGAGCACACACACACACACACACACACACACACACATGCGTGCACGCACATACTCACATGCATACAATAGAACTTTTTTGTCCATAAAGAACTGACTAATGTTTGCAGGAAAATAGATGCAACTGGAGAATTCTGTTAAGTAAAATAATCCAGTCTAGGAAAGACCAACATCTCATTTTCCTACCATTTGTAGTTGCTAAATTTCACACAGACAGGTAAAATTGTGTATGTATCTATGACATGAACTCTTTTATAAATGATTTCATTAAACCTGTATGTAGTCTCAGTATTGGTGAGGAAGAGATGAGAGGGTCCCTGGGGTCTGCTAGCCAGCCAGCCAGCCTAGCCTAATCAGTAACTACAGATAAAGCAAGAGAAGCTTCTCAAAGAAGAGCAATTGAGGAAGATACTTGACATCAACCACTAGGATCCACACATAGACCCTCATATGTACATGTGTACATACATACATACATACATGCACACATACATCTATTCTATGATTCAGATAATAACAAGCAGTCAGAAACTTCAGTGCCCCAAAGGTACTGTTATCAGCTCTCTTTATTCTGCATGTTTTTCAGTTTTAATGAGCTAAATTTGTTCTATTAACTTTTTGTTACTTTTGTCTTCATCAAAATTTAGGGAGATCTTACTTCCTAATGCAGTAGGAAGAAGAAAAGCAAAGAGTTTCACACCTAAATAGTCACTGAGAGTAAAGTTCATAGAGTCTTGAGATGGGACATTCTATTCTAAGATTCCTAATGGGCACATTTTTTTTTTGTCTCTGTGGTGACCTGTGTATAGGTATACTGTGTAGCTATGCCAGCATACATGAACACATGTGCACACTATGTTCAGGTGCAGTGTTTATGTATAGGGACCATAGCTTCATAGGAGCTTTCCGAATACACCACTGTTTGGCAGCTACAAAAAGGCAATGTTGATAAGGATCCATAATGCAGTTCAACAGAACCAAGAACATCTCTGAATACGTACAATCTATATGAACTCCTAATAAGGATCTTGCAGGGACAGCAATCTTGAACCTTCTGCGTGCATCATAGGACCAGGATAGCATCAGATCCCTGCTGGAGAAGCCTATTTATCCATTTTGACAACCAGAGAATTCTCCAGGGCTTTCTTCTGTCATAGCCCTTGTTCAGCATTGTGATGTGGGAGGGAGATGTGTGTTCTAATGGGGAATTCACCGACAGGGATGATGCACTGTTGTTTGTCTGCCTGGAGTCTTACAGCCTCTTCTGATAATGCTTCAGGGACCACACTTCTGTGAAGAGACACAATAGCAGATAACCTGAAAACTGGGATCTCTTACATCAGAGGAAGTTTTGTAGACAAATGGCTTTACTGTTTGGGCATGTTTCCATAGTTTCTTTCTGCAATCAATATGTATAGGGCTTTGACTCCATGGAGTTCATTATACATATGAGATGCATGCAGATATAAATGTTAATCTAAATACAGTATATGTGTGTTTATCTATATATCTATATCTAGATAGATGATAGATAGATAGATAGATAGATAGATAGATAGATAGATAGATAGATAGATGATAGATGACCCCCAAGGTGATAATGAAGTAAAGTAGTTCTTAGGATACTTGGTGCTTCCAGGAAAACATGGTTTAACACCATGCCCCTGTGGTGGTGCAGCAAATGTTTTCAGAGTTATATGTGTTCTGTGTATATGGCTTTGTGTGATTTCCCCCTCTGAATTAAAAATAGTATAAAGATGGTAAAAGGCTTTTGTGATCTGAATGTAGTGAAACCAGGCCCAAGACTTCCAATCGGTTAAACTTATAAAAGAAATTACAATATGTCTTCCACACAATAGTAAATTCCTGGCTACCTGGTCCCCTAACACTCAGCTACTAGGTTGTCAGAATCCATTTGGGAGAATGATTCTTTTATGGTGTGTTTCTGCTCTTTTGCTAGTTTTGCCTTGCAATTCAAATAAATTCAGGCTTCTGACCAGGACTGCCATTATCATCGGTTTTATTCATCATCATTCTGGACATTCTGGGCAATCAAGAGAGATGTAAAACAAAATGAAATACAAACATTGGAAAGAACATATAAACAGTCTTCATGGAAACAAGAGTCAGAGAAATTAAATGGGTCATTTGTGAAGGAAGCCATATGGATCACCAAAAAGCACACAAAAGTACACCATCTTATAGGCAACTAAAACACTAATAGGACAACACTTTTCATTTGTCAATTTAGTGAAGGTGGTTAACAGTGACAGCTGCCCTTGTTGAAAAGTATCTGATATCTGGAAAGACTGTCATATGTAATTATGGGATATGGCATGGATTAGATATCCCAGAAGGGCAATTAAATATACATATCAAATTCTTAAACATTTTCATGTCGGTTGCTACAGCAAAACTGCTCCTAGGAATTTGCCATAGGCGTCTCTCTTTGCATTGCTAAACACTTTGAAAATCTAATGAAACCACTGAATCCTCTCTTGGAAAGATATAAGCATGTGATGCAACCAAATCTGCATTTAATCTCTTACACTGTATAGGGATTGGCAAACTCCAGCAAAATGGTAATTACTCATAGCACGTGAATTACTGTGACAATTGGAAGAGATCCATAAAGCTCAAATCTGTGTAACTCCATATTTAATAGATTCCATAAGTAAAATTCTGTCCAAATGTATTGTATTCCTTTTGTAAAAAAATTATTTATTTTAAAAATGTTGAGACAGGTAGCTTAAGTAGTCCACGATAGAGGGGAACTCTTTATGTAGTTTGTGATCTTAAACTCCTGGTCTTGCTACCTCTGCCTCTTAATTGTAAGCAAGGTATATGTAACCACACACTAACATACCTCATACCGATAGAAAAGGAAAAATGATTGTCAGGATCCAGTCTACAGTGGGATGAGTCTCATGGATGTCTTTAACCTGAAGATCTTCATTCTTTCCTTTCCTTAAAGTTTAAGCAATGGGGTAACTACTTTCTCATTGTTGGGACAGAATACCGATGGGACAACTCGATGAATAAAATGTCTGTTTTGTCTCACTTGTTTCAGCCCTTTGTATCAGGAAGAGCATAGTGTTGTGGCACAGTTTGGTTTATGGTGCCAGGAGTGCTTTGATGGCTCTTCATCAGGCAGGAGACAGGGAGTAGAGACAGCTAGACCTGAATTTAGGGGTGTATTTCAAAGTTCTGATCTAAAGTCTCCACAGTCTTCAAAATAGTGCCATGAGCTCGGGAACTAACATTCAAAACCTGAGCCTTTGGGGGACATTGCAGCTTCAAAGTATAGCACACTCACCATCCCCATTTGAGTTTGTCCTGCTTTTCCTTGATAAAGTTTGGGTGACTGACAGGCAGCTAGCACATCTTTGTGGCATCTGTTACTGTACCATTTGGTTGGTGTCAGATTGTCCCCTGTAAATGTATCTCTCCATTCATAATTACTAAATTACTAAGAATCTCTTGGCAAAGTGCCTTGTGCCTTTGTGAATATTTATCTCCTCATCAAGCAGCCATCCCTAGTTTTAACATCTATTGATTTTTTTTTTTAACTGAAAGGTGGCTGCCGCCTTGCGACTTTGTAGTTTCATCACCTCTATTACCTTTCTTAATATCATGAGAACTTCACTTTTCCTTCCAGTTGTTCACTCATTTATGAAAATAAGAACTGACCTTGATTCTCATTGTGTGTAATTGCCGTCATCATCATAAATATTGGTAGCCAGACAGCCCTTGTTTGGTCAAGAGATCCTTCATGCTGCCGCTGTCCTTTAGACACACCATAGTCATTCTATCTTCCTACTTTCTGGCACAGTGCAATGTTCTGGAATGGTCTCAGTTTTTACTGTTAGTCCTGGAACCAGGCAGGCCTTTTTGCTGCAGGCATGCCACTGTTCACAGGGTACTGGACACAGCTAAGAAACATGTGTACATGTGTGTGTGGTGCACCCATGTGCACAAAGCCTACCTGTGTGTTGATACCAGTATCCATCTGTCTACATACATTGAAAGCCATGGATTTATTTTAATTCCTCAGACCCTCCAGGATTTTGCCTTCCACATTGGCTTCCAACAGGGAGAAACTTAGCTCTTCATTTGCTATTTTAACTTGCCGCTCTAAGCAAGCACAAAGTAGGTACAGGACCTCATGTCTTCACCGCTTTAAAAAGCAAACAGCAAATAAAATTTCCTCTGCCCTGTAGTTTTTCTTGCATAAGCCTGAGGACAGGATATCTGAGTGAAACATTGGGTTTTTTTGTTGTTGTTGTTTTGTTTTTTTGGCCCCTTCACTTTGGTTTCTTGTTTCTTTTGCAATCAGTGAGACTCTCCCGGTTTTGTTTTTGTTTTTCTTATTAAGAAATTTTCTATTCATTTTACATACCAACCACAGATACTCCCCTCCTCCCTCTTCCTGTCTCCCAGCCTTACCCCCAACCCTCCTTCAAGTCAAGGTCCCCCATGGAGAGTCAGCAGAACCTGGTACATTCAGGTGAGGCAGGTCCAAGCCCTGCCCGCTGCACAAAGGCTGCGCAAGGTGTCACACCTAAGGCACTGGGCTCCAAAAAGCTGGCTCATGC
Organism: Peromyscus leucopus; assembly: GCF_004664715.2. NCBI lineage: Eukaryota > Metazoa > Chordata > Mammalia > Rodentia > Cricetidae > Peromyscus > Peromyscus leucopus. The sequence goes on from NC_051074.1 coordinate 323,631, forward strand.
TTTTGATGATGATCCCCCAAACAGTTCAAGCTAAACCTATTTAGAGGGCCTAGTCCAGTATCATGGGGGTTCCTTAGCTATTGGTCCACAGTTTATGGGTTTCCACTAGTTTGGCTGGCTGTCTCTGTACTTTTTTCCATCATGATCTTGATGTCCCTTGCTTACAGAATCCCTCCTCTCTCTCATCAATTGGACTCCTGGAGCTTGGCCTGGTGCCCAGCTGCAGATCTCTGCTTATTTTTATCCCACTTTGAACTCTTTCTCCCCATTCCTGTTGCCTATATTAATTTCAGTTTCCCCTGATTCTAAAAGCTGGCATTTCCCTAAGTGTTTGCTCTGTTTTCACATCACTGTGAGATTTAAATCCCATTACCAGCCACCCCCTGTTGGAAACCAGTCCCGGTTCTTTTTGGGTTTCCTTCTTTCTAACTGAGCAAATTCATAAAAATATGTGCCTTTACTTTCTCTTCTTGTTTATACAGAGCAGTAACTTTTTGGTTTGCTTTGATTAACATTATAATATAGCCCATAAGTCATTCTCTATGAATAAATTCCTTCTCATAGTATACTATAGTACATATAATATATTTTTGTAATAGCATCTTAGATGAATGTAGTGTAATTTATCGAAAAGCTTTGTTTTATATGAGCATGAAGGTTTTTATGTGTTTTATAATCATAAGTGATGATGTAATGGATAAAGTCATGACGGCGCATTCCTTTGTCTCTGGCAAATCCCTAGCTGTAGCATTGCTAAGGAAGAAGGCAGAAGGGAATTGCACATGAACAATTCCATTCTAAAGTGTCATGCCAATCATCAATCATTTGCAATCCAATCACCCAAAAATGAGAGTGACCTCTTCCTCCTATTCTTGACATCAAGAAAGCGAGCAAGAAGCAGTATATTGGAGGATTTGAATGGAGAAAAGGGAGAGGAAACATGATGGAATTATAGCCCAAAAATTAAAAACAACAACAACAACAACAACAATTATTTGAAAGATTAAAACAAGAAAGGTAGTAAAAAACAGAAGACCAAACCAAGTGTGGCTTTTACAATATTTCTGCTCCATCTTCTGTGAGGTTTACATATAAGGGTTATATTGTAGATATATCTGTTGAGGTTGGGGACCCCACAGTTCCTTATTCTTTTGATAAATGTGGATCTCTCTAATAGTCTTTATCATTGAAAATGGGAGCTTCTTTGAGAGAAGGATTGGGAGCTATACATACTTATCTGTGGGCATAAAGATAAGCATTGCAAAATTATGTTGATTTAGGATAGTGACAGTAGTAGCTTCTCCTCTCAGGAACAGACCTAACTTGGAAAAAAGTGAATAAAAAAATCAAGTTTTAACAAAACTTCAGTGAAAATTTTTGTCAAGTTTTCATTTGAACTTGCCTTTACTGCTCTGGAATATATGGCAATTCATGATTGTTTACTATCGGTACCTCTCCTTTTTGATGTCTACCTCCACAGGACAACAATTAAGAGCTATGGACCTTATAGCCGATTGCTTTGTGTATTTATCACTTCTTACCCAATATTGTACCAATGTCTTTTCAAGAATTGAGTGCCTTATGTGGTCTATTTCTGATAAGCTGTATGCCAAGGGAAATGAATAGAAAATATTCCAAGGTCTGATACTGGGAACATTTTCCCCCTATCACAGAGCCTGTCTCCTGAAACCATTCCTCAGGGTGACTCTCAAGCAGTGTGCTTGATAATTGATTTATCATTAAGAAAATATGTCCCTTTGACGGCCTACAGCAGGCTTCTGAACTTCTGTCCCACTTTCAATATGCCCCACTGATGAGGAAGCAGAGGGAGAGATAACAGCCTTGTCATGAGATAAATCCTTCTGGTACCACTGGGTGGATCAGCTCTGGTTCTGACCAACCTGAGGTCAGCTCTCTAGATGGGACCCGATGAGGGAATGTGGGTTTCAGTGTGGTGTCATTTTTATTAAGTGTCTTTGTCTTCAGGGGCATACTTCAGTGCCTTTTAGATAAATTGCTTCCGTCTTTGACAGTGACAGTGACAATATTTCCAAGCTTCACATATCCAAGATCCAAATGACAGGACAAATTGCACATTAGAATTGCGTGGTAAGTGCAAGATAGGATGTAAAAATCTCATCTATCTGCCTTACTGAAACAAGTTAATAGAATATAGATAGAATAAGCAAATTTGTCACTTAAACATGTAATTGTGAGGCACATGCTGTGGTTAACAGAAGAACTTCACACACACACACATACACACACACACACACACACACACACACACACACACACTTCATTGTAGTTAAAATAGAACTTAATTATTCCTGGATATCAAGTCTCATTTATTTGCTGCCCCTATAGTATACATTTTGCAAAGATACTATATCTCTCAGTAAAGATCCCATGAATCTGTTTTTAGGTTTTTGTCAGTGGAACCCATGAAAATGTTGAAGCTATAAAATATTGCTCAAAATTTGTGAGTGACCTTTGGAAAAATTACTGAAATATTACTTAACAAGGGCTTGATCATAAATATGCTATAGATAAATATGCACTTGAGAAAATTTATTGCTGTTAGCATTGTTAGTACTGTTAAAAACAGTTTCCTGACTAAGTAGACAGATACCTTAAGGAATAGTACCAGGCCTACCTTTCTTATGAATATTGTTTTGCTTCACTTAAGCATTACTGACTTAGATGCTAGTCACAATCAAAAAATACCCACACAGCAACCTAATGCTTAACTAAATAACTGGCCACTATAGTGCAGTCAAACTCTATATATAGACTCTCCACCACTTCAGAATGACTCATAGAAATTAGATCACATGCTGAGTTACAGGGGACATTCTTCTGCAAGTTGGGAGACAGACCCAAGTGCTACTTCTGTTCACTGGTGGACCCTGAAGCATCTGTTGACTTCTCATTGGAAATGGGTGATTTAGTTTAGATCAGTAGTTTTCACCATATTCACTGACAGATATACATTTTCTACCATATATCCTATGCTTTGAACTGTTTCCTTGCCCCTCAAGCCTCAACATGTAAATGAAATTTATTATTTGCTAAATTATATATAGGCATGTCACAGGAAAGATACTGTCAGCAAGCACTTTTTAAAAGACTTTTTGGAACATTAAAAATAATTAAGAGGTTGATTATTCCCTTCACTATTTTGCGGAGTTACTCTGGGATTCAGAAAGACTAAATGGAAGTTCCTCAACTCTTAGGAGGGTTAGATTCCTAAACCAGTCAAGGCACTCCAGAGAGGGTTGCTGGGAGCCTGCTGGGTGGGTGCCTATTGGTAGGTTGACCTGCTGTCTGAAGGGATCATCCTTGTGAGGACAGATGGAATGCAGCTGATAGCAGCAAGAGTTTTGAATCTTACTGTCTAAACTTAACTCCTGGCCCCCATCTAGTTTGGACAAATTGCTTCATTTCTCTGAAGTCCCCTAGTCTATAAAAACAATGTCATAATATTCCTTACATAATGCAGAGTCATGCTCTGTATGAACATTTCACCAAGCACCTTGTATAAAGGAAGCCCTGGGTGACTGTCACTACTCCAATTCCAATTGCTGTGGCTACTTTGGGGTCTCAGGATTCAGGAATTACAAGAATGGTCTTCACTCATCATTCTTCTAGAATCTTCCATACTTGTTATTTTGTAGACAAAAATTTCATAGTTTTCACTATGAATGTCATTATCATTTAATACTGCCTTTATAAATTAGAGCACATGATACATGTCCATCACTAGCAGATCTGTTTGCCGTTTGGGCTGTAAAATGATTGGCTTGAGGATGACAATCCTCACAGCGTCCAGTGGAGTTCTGCTCCTCTTTGACCAGCAAAAAAAAGAGAAGATTCAAGCTGAGTTCATAAATAATCCCTATGTTTTCTCATTCTCCATTCTCTGAAGTATGCCAGTGGAAATCAATGTGAGAGCAAAGGAGTTTCACTGTGGCTTTTGACCCACGGTTAACAGTGGCTCTTGTTTTTCTTATCTTCTGTCTTGTAACCCAAAGGCAATGAGGCTATCCAGCTATGTTTTCTCTGCCTTCTGTTCCTACCATGCTATTTTATAGCTATTTTATATTAGCCAGAGAAAGGCAGTCTCCTATAGAGCACAAAAGAAGAGCAAGATCTTTCATATCCCAAGGGAAGCTTCTAGGGAGCTTTTGTTCTTGATGGGCCATTTCTTTTTTAAGAACTCCAGAAGTACACTGGACTTATGCCCACGTTATAATATTCATGTATAGGACTCATACAGTTTGGAAGGCTGAAAATTCTTTGGTTGCCAGGCTGTGTGAATTCTAACAGTATTATCCATCCATCTTGCATCCTTGTTAGGGGCTAAGGTCACTACTGTTCACAGCTTGTCCCATCTAGAGAGAAGTGGGACAGGTTCTCAGCAGCATGAAGTATGGACTGGCCTCCAGGAAGGAGGAATGGTGTTGGCTGAAATGAGGACAGACCTCAGGAACCAGGGCTTGTTTAACCGTAGCTGAGCAAGAATGGTTATTCATGAATGGAGAGCTGGTGGGCGGGTTGGACAGCTCATTCTTGGGAAGGAGAGGTTTCAAGGACAAGGGCTCTGTGGAGACGCTGTCAGCACTACAGACACTCTTTGGGTCCCTCACACACAGCGCCCGTGTACTGTCACATGTTGTGAATGTCCTCAGATAGTCTTTTCAGTTGGGTTGTACAAAGCTTGCTGACACTCTCTGCAGATACCCGTTTGAGGTGTGAGTTTATGCCATTAAGTGACACATGAGGACAAGTTTTCCTTTTGCTGCCATTTGTTTATTGCTCTTAGAATGATTCATTTACACTCGGTTTTTTACCCTATGCCTGTCTCTGTGACCACAGAAGAGATTCCAGTGTTTATGGACTGAGGCTAGCTTTTAATCCTCAGGAAGGCTGCTGTTCTTGTCATCTTACAAGTCTCTTTATTTATCTCCCCTGGAAGGTAAAGAACTAAAAAGAAAAAGTCTGTATACAAGTTCGGACAGATTTAGTGACCAGTTTTGAAAGTTGGAATTTTTTGTAACTCAATGGCCCCAGAAGATTGTCTCATTGACAGGGCTGAGAAGGAGCCCATTCATCAAGGAAACATTCATCTCTTTCATACATCACCTCTCTCTCATCACCTGCATCTGACACTGTTTACAGTTGTGTTGGTGGTAGAAATCGTGCAGTAGCACACTAAGCTTTGTGTTCTCAATGCCATGTAGCAGAGAGAATGGCAAGCCTCCCATGGAAGGTATCGAGGGCATGGAATGTTCTCTCTCTATAGATTTAGAGCAAGCCCCTGTGACACTGCTGATGTAGATGTATACACCTGCAATACTCCATGCTCTAGGGTTTCTGTTTGCCAATACCTAGCTACTTCTTGACCCAGTATACACAGGGCATGTGGCTATATACACACTTGTTAGCCCCAGTGGAGAGAATAAGACCACTACCACAATTGGAGCCAAATTTGAAGCAAGTTTGGTTTTTGTTAGGGTGCACCCAAGAGCTGGCTAGTGACTGTCTCCTAAGTCAGGTTAAAGAGAGCAGCTCTGGGATTGGAGATTTAGCTCAGTGGTAGAGTGCTTGCCTAGCAAGCACAAGGCCCTGGGTTCGCGCCCCCCACCCCAATAAAAAGCGAGAGCAGCCCAAAATCCATCTCTTTGGCTCCCTTTAAGGAGTAAAATCACTAGTAGTTGCAAAGCAGGTTTACAGAAGACAGACAATGGGGCAATAAGGAAATGCAGGAAAAAAAAATCTCAAAAGACAAGTCAACATGTGATTAGGAAGGGTTCAGAGAGGGTCTGGGAGGGTCAGGGAGGGCCAGGGTATTCTCAAAAACAGGTCAAGGTCATGGTTTGGGAAAGGCCAGGTTCCAGGAAACAGAGAACTCAGCCCTTACAGTAAATCAAAACTTACTTTTTATAATACACATAATGGCCCCAGCCTTTAAAATGGTGTCAAGCAGGTTCCTCACAGTGTCATTGAATTTTGGCCACTTTGAGAAAATGAGTTTATTTTTTAATTCTTTAAATTAACAGACTGTACATCTTCACAGGGTCCAGGAGGAATGTTTTGTACATTTCTACATTGAGTAACTATCAGATATTTATAAATATTCTAGCTATTTAACATTTATCATTTCTTCATAATAAGAATATTCAAAATCTTATCTTTTAGCTATTTTGGGCTATCTGATACAATGCATTTGACTGCAGTCACTCCTCTATATAGTAGTATATGGAATATTTAATGTATTCTATCTGGCTGTCACTTTGGACACTTTAACCAGGCCCCTACAACTCTCCAAGCTTCTGCTTGTGATTATCCTGCTCTCTATTTCTGTAATTTTGGCCTTTTAAGATTCCACATTCTTGCTGTTTATGAGAGTTGCAAAAATAAGAATACCATCTTTATTTTTAAAATGCCTGGATGTATATGAATCTAGACAAGAGTTCCTTTACAAAAGTGCCTGACAATTGAATCCTGTTAGTCATTTGGAAAGGCTGATGTCATCTTAGATGCCAGTGACCATTTCAGGACAGAGATAATGAAAACATGGAGGGACAGCACCAACAAATGGGGATGTCAGTCATCTGATAGTAAAATGATCAATGGAAAATCAGACTCTTCTATGTCCAGTTCTTCACGGATCACTAAGCTGTTGCTCACACCCCACAGATTTTATGTACAAAGTGTGTTCCTAGGACTACTATCTGAATTATTCTGGGTACATCTCCTGTCTGTATCTAAGTTCTGCACGTTAAACAGAGTTAGTAATAATAATATCCCAAATCAACATCCAAAAGCAGGTGTGATGGCACATCCTCAATCCAGCACTGGGAATGTAGAGGTAGGTACGTCTCTTTGAATTCAAGACCAGTCTGGTCTACCTAACAAGTTCAAGGCACTCTGGAACTACATATTGAGACCCTGTTGAAAAGAAAAATCCCATCCTAGCCCACGGAGTTGTCAATGAATTTGATAAATTTGTTGCTTTTACCGTTACATGTGATACAAACATCCTTTGTAACTCTTTAGTTCACTTGGGTTTTGATTTTGCTGTGGATATATATGTAAGTGATGACTTAAGACCTTTAACACATACTATTTAGTGGCTCCTTTTTTGTCACTGGTGAGAGTAGACAATAGTTTAACCTGAATAGATTCTACCTATATGTCATCTCAATGCTTTAAAATTCCCTTTTATCTATAGATAATTAAGTAGCTTTTATTAGGTGAAGTTTTTTTATTTTACTTATTTATATTCTATGTATGAGTGCTCTGCATGTATACATGCTCTGTATGCCAAAAGAAGGCCTCAGATCCTATTATAGATGATCATCAGCCACCATGTGATTGCTGGGAATTGAACTCAGGACCTCTGGAAGAGCAGCTAGTGCTTTTAACCCCTGAGCCATCTCTCTAGCCCCAAGTAGCTTTTATTATTATCTCATCAAAACCTTTGAGTTTCTAATCTCTGATTCATTCTTCTCTAAATACACTTCCAAAATAAAAGTATTTTCCTTAAAAATCTTTACCTTATGAATAATAAACATAAGGAGAGTTGCATTTTTTCTTAGCTGGCTGTCAGAATTTTACTACTAGGAAATTGCTTTTGATTTCAGTGAGTCATCTACAGCTTTTAATGAAGTTTTTGAAAATGTACCTTTTAATTTTCTCGCAGTTGGATTCTCTGTATAACTTTTAGAAAGGTGTGTGTGTGTGTGTGTGTGTGTGTGTGTGTATAAATGACAGCAAACTGAAAGCAGATCAAAAGAATTCTCCTTCCTCCAGACTATCTTTCTTTCATCAAATGTAAAATGATTATTTCTAGTTTCAGTGAATAGGATGAATGTATTTTCTCTTAGGCACCCAAACTAATTGTTTTTTTTAAAATACATACAACATGAAAATGACCATCTTAAACCATTGTTTTATAATATTTTTATCGATTATTTGGGAATTTCACATCATGCACCTCAAACACACTCACTTCCCAGTCCTCCCAGGTCTGCCTCCTACCTTTTTGGACACACACACACACACACACACACACACACACACACACACACACCGCTGTAAGGATTTGATCCTTAATTATGTCATCAACCTTCGCTGGCTTCCCAGCCTAAAAAGAGGGTGAGCCCTTTGTGGGCTCTCTGTCCCCTCTCCTCTCCGCTCCTTCCTCCCCTCTCTCCCTCCCCCTCTTTTGTGTCTCTCTGTCTCTGTTTCTCTCTCTCTCTCTCTCTCTCTCTCTCTCTCTCTCTCTCTCTCTCTCTCTCTCTCTCTCCCTCTCTCCCTCCCCCCCCCCCAATAAAGCTCTAAAAAGGTAACCATGGCTATAATTCTTTTAATCAGCAAGCTGCTCTGCTGGCATGGTCGCTGCGGGTGGTGACCAGCCACTAGGGGCAGTGCTGAGGAATAACTAACACCCGCTACACTCCCCAAAAAAAGGAAGAAGAAGAAACAAAAAACAAACAAAACAACAAAAAGCCAAGTCTGATTTGTGTTGTCCATATATTCATGGAAGTCAAACTCTCAGTGGCTAGTCTCTTAAAGAAAACTGAGTCCTTCCTGATCCCCATCCCCACAAGAAACCATCAGTTGTGGAGAGCTCGACTTCAGCATCCTTATCACAATTTTTAAGAGTTCCCTTCGATGGATCTTAAGCATGTTGTGAGTACACACGTCAGTAGTATTAATTCAGGCAAATGTTCTAGCACCTTCACCGCCACTGAGCAATGTAACTCCCCAGGCTTGTCAGACAAAACGCTCAGGACCTCTCAAGCAAGAGCAGCCCATTGCTGTGTTGCACAACCCCGTCTCCCACCACTTTCGTTTCTGTCTCTGTGATTTTCACTGTTTTAATATAAGATAAATCACAGTGTTTATCTATTTTAAGACTGGTTTGTTCTATTGAACACTAACATTCTCAGAGTTTATCCATGTGGTAGCGTATGTAAGAACTTCTTTCCTTGGGACTAAATACTATTCCGTTGTGTGTATGTATTCACTTGAATGGCTCTTTCCATGTTTTATCTCTAAGGCAGAATGGGTTCTTTGATCATGAGCATACAAATAATCTCATTAAAATCCTGCTATTTGCTTTTTTGAAAAGAAGAATGAATGAGTCATATGAATCAAAATATGTGTTAACTTTTTGATGAACCTCCATAGTGTTTGATAGAGGTTGAATATATTAATGATTAAAGGCCAGTCCTCTGGTTGGCTCTGTTGGACATGACTGTACTTTGGAGAAGGTGGGAATTAGTAGGGACGTGAGATATTTCTCATGTGAGCACTTTTATAGTTCTTGAGAGAAGGTTGTAAAAGGCTCAACCTTAGCTGTTTCTACCCCCCTTGTCTTTTCTGCTCCTGATCAGCATCTGACCTCTTCATTGTAGTTGGACTTTTTCGTTGGGACTGCTGGCTCCCCAGTAATGACATGGAGAATTATTATTAATTATAAAATCTCAGTTGATAACTTGGGCTTGTCTTTAGTTAGCTCTTATAACTTAAATTAAGCCATTTCTATTAATCTATGTGCTGCCCCAAGGCTCATTTACCTCGTCTATATACTGCCCATGTTGCTTTTTCTGTGTCTGGCTGGTGACTCCTTGCCTTCTTCTTCCCAGTATCCTATGTTCCTGAAAATCCTGCCTAGCTATTGGCCATTCAACCTTTTATTAAACCAATCAGGATGACACATCTTCACAGTGTATAGAGAAATATTCCACAACACTTCCTTTTTTATATGATACTCTGCCCAGCTATGGGAGTTCTGGCTGAGCATAGCTGTTAGCACAGAAGGTTATCTAAATATTCCTAGAAGTGGTTAGGTAAGTAATTAGAGATCTATAAAGTTAGTAAGGCTGTAAGAAAGGAGGGGTCTGAGCTAAATTGTGTAAAGCTATTACTTAATGTCTACCTGACTTGGGCGGTGTCTCCTTGTGGAATTTACCTTAAGTCAGGAGACTCGCCTGTGGGCTGTTATCACTGTTAATCCTCGGAAATTGGGTGACCACCTGGGTGATGTCTCCTTTAGTCCTTGAAAGTGGCTAGGGGAGATATCTGATTCCAGAGAAAGCCTTTCCTGAGGCTGTTCTCCAAATGCCTGGAATGTGTATGTCTAGAGAGTGATCAGTCCACATTGTTAGCCCTTCTTAGGGAAAAATCAATTGGGAAAACTATGAAGGCACACATGATTTTCATAACAGAATACAGCTGATATATAACAAGCCAAGTAACACCAAAAACTCCTTGGGATTTGGCTTCCTCTGGAGGAATTCCCTGATTCCTCCAGGTAGTGACTTTGCCATAACCAGCTGAGTTCTTATGATATATTCCTGCGGCCCGCAGCAACCATTCATTGACTTGGAGCTGTTGTGCCAAATGTCAGCTCTCAGTTCTATCCCCTTTCAATGAATCTTTTTCTAGGATCCCCTTTCTCACATTCATCATGTTTAGATCTCCATGTCTAAATTTAAACCCAATTTCACACAATTTTGCACTGTTAACTAACCACTGTAGTTGTGTGTGTGTGTGTGTGTGTGTGTGTGTGTGTGTGTGTGTGTGTGTTATCTCTTTGGGGGCCTGCCACTCAGCTTCCAAATAAATACACGGAGACTTTATTCTTACTTATGAATGCCTGCCTTAGCTTGGCTTATTTCCAGCCAGCTTTTCTTAACTTAAATTATCCCATCTACCTTTTGCCTCTGGGCTTTTATCTTTCTCTGTTCTATATACCTCTCTTTCCTTCTTACTCTGGGACTGGTTGCATGGCTTGGTGGCTCATCCCTGGTGTCCTCCTCTCTTCTTCCCTTTCTCTCTTTTCTCCCTCTTCTCTTTGCCTCTTTATTCTCTCTGCCTGCCAGCCCTACCTGTTTGTCTCTCCTGCCTAACTATTGGCCGTTCAGCTCTTTATTAGACCAATCATGTGTTTTAGATAGGCAAAGCAACACAGCTTCACAGAGTTAAACAAATGTAACATAGAAGAATACAACACATCTTTGCATCATTAAACAAATATTCCACAGCATAAAGGAATATAAAACATCTTTACTATTCCACAACAAACCACTTAGTTTCATTCTTTTAATGTCTACATTGCAGTGGCAACAGTTCTACCCATTCTGATGAGAAAAACCATACTATATACCTCTTGGGAGATTATGAACAAGGGCACATGAGATCAGAGGACAACTAGGGGAAGTCAGTTCTCTCCTGCCATCATGTAGGTTCAGGGACTGAACTAGTCTTCAGGCTTGGTCGAAAGTGCCTTTATGAGCTAAAACCCTTTGCCTTCCCCAAGGTTTTTAAAAAAGACAGTATCTGAATCCTTTGGAATTATTTTTCCTCCTTTTATTAATGCCTATCTAGCTATTTGATAACCTTGCATTAGTCTCCCCTAATCTCTCAGCTACAGTCTCATAACCAGATGCTTATCATTTCACAAACTATTTAGGTTGAAAAATAGCTAGGCATTATCTTACTTTCAAAACTTCTCATTGGAAGGGGGAAATGATGCTTCAGGCTGTAATTTGGACAGAACACTCTTTTGTCTCTTTGGTATTTGCTGGAAGCAAGCAGCATAAGGGAAATCAGAAATGGAAGGATTTGGGGAAAGGATCCAGTGGAGAGATAAGCTTCATAAAGGTTTTGTTTTGCTGATGTACTGGCCTCCTGATTTCCTGTTGTCCTTGAGCACTCACATTTCCAATTTGATTGAAAGTAAACTTCTAGTGACCTATGATTTCAAAGAAATGCCAAATTAAAGATAATCATCATTGGTCACTTTTAATTTAAAAGGGGTTTGAAAGAATGAAGGAGTTCTCCTGGTATTAGATTTTAAAAATCCAACTCTGTTTAAAGAGTTTTGATGCATTTGCCCCAGAGGAAACTTACTAGGAAGGAAAGGAAGAAATCCTGCTTCTCTGGGGTCAAGGAGTATGCACACCTCCTTGGTGGCCCTGCCACTTTAGTGTGTATCATGGCTCTTGTCTCTCAGCCTATTAGAATGAGTGCAGTTCTGACCTCCCCCTTTGCTTCCTATCTCTCATCTGCAGGTCACCTATCTGGGGAAAGTCTCCACCACAGGCATGCAGTTTTTATCTGGCTGCACCGAGAAGCCAGTCATTGAGCTCTGGAAGAAACACACACTGGCCCGAGAAGACGTTTTTCCAGCCAACGCCCTCCTAGAGATCCGTCCATTCCAAGTGTGGCTTCATCACCTTGACCACAAGGGTGAGGCAACGGTGCACATGGATACCTTCCAGGTAGCTCGCATTGCCTACTGCACAGCTGACCACAACGTGAGCCCCAACATCTTCGCCTGGGTGTACAGAGAGATCAATGATGACCTGTCTTACCAGATGGACTGCCACGCTGTGCAATGTGAGAGCAAGCTGGAGGCCAAGAAGCTGGCACATGCCATGATGGAGGCCTTCAGGAAGACTTTCCACAGTATGAAGAGTGATGGGCGGATCCATAGGAGCAGCTCCTCTGAAGAGGCTTCCCAGGAATTAGAATCTGATGATGGCTGAAGGAATTTAAGATGTTCCAGGGAAGGCAGCAATTGGGCAAGGAATTTCAGAAGATAGATGCATTTGCAATGATTCAAATTTGGTATGAAAAGACTGCCAAAACTATTGGCTGACCATGCTTTTTAAATTCAGAAGAGCAATTCTAAATCTAAAGAAATGTATCATTAATTATGTGACATTGAAATCTGCTGCTGCTGTGACCATGAGGAGAGTGGGTGTATGGGCGGGGAGGAAGGTTCCAGACTGTCTGCTCGGTTTTTTTCTCCTATTCCAACACTTCCTGGTGGGAGATCTCCACGACTATTTTCACCATTCTCAGGCAAATGCTCTCGGGCTATAGTCTGATGGACTGTTCTAATCTGCCTTATGAAATCCAACAGGAATGTTAGAGACATATCTGTGATCCCTAGGCTGGTGGGTGGTATGGGGAGGTGATGCTGGTGTGGAGGTCGCAGGATGGAAGGGACATGTCCAGCCCAGGTGACTGACTGATTGCTCCTCTCTCTTGGCATGTTTGCAGACACTCTCCTCAGTACTGGTGAATCAGCAGAGCTTGGATTGAGCTTTACAACTAACAGCACGCTAGATGGCAGTTAATTCGCAGTTAAAGCTAATGCTTTGATTTACGTGAGCATATCAAGTAGTAACCTCCTATTGTATTTACTTCATCTATTTTCTTAGAATCCTTGCAACTAATGATCATGCTCCTCCTTCTGCCCCATCATGTTCTTTCTCCTTCCAGCCTCCCCAAAAGGGATGGAAGCTCAACACATTGCAGGACTCCAACAGGGAAGAAAATAACAAATTAATTCAATAAACCGTCAGCAGACCTACCGGAAGTCTCAGACATCAGAAACCCTAGAACAAAAGGAGAATGGGTGGCCCAAGTCTATAGAGGTTGTCCTTATTAAGTCCTGATATATAGTAACTTACTTGGTTAAGTCCCATTGGATGACTCCTTCATGGGAAGTTTAAACTCTGACATGACATTGCCTGGGAAGTCTTGCTCCATCCTTCAACCTTGAACTCATGTAGGGAATGAGTGAAATCAAGTCAGTTTGCCCATGTCTATCTGGAAACCTAAAGGGAAATGTGACCTTGTTGTCCTGAAGTCAGTAATATCTTAGAGTCAGAATAACCCTTTGACTATCAGTTCTGAAGAGAAATTATCATTGATAGCTTGAGATCTCTCAATTTCAAGATCTTTGCATATCATAATCATGGAAAGTATTTGTTAAAATATACACATTTAAGATGAATAGACACATTAAGAGGGCACATGAGCCACCTTTTCAAGTGATATTGCTCTTTTAAAGGGTGTGTTTTATTTCAGGTGATGCTAAGGGCAACGGGGCACCTTAGAAGCCTTAAGTGAAAGCTAATATAATCCAGACAGCAATGGTGTTGGTATTTTAGTCTGTGTACCCATGTGTCCATGTATGTGTTTGTGTGTGTGTATGTCCCCTGTGTGGGTCCAGTTTCAAGGCATGTACAATAAGCATGGAGTCGTTTGGTGAGGACTCATCTCCTGAAGATATGCTTGTTGCTTTATGACAATTGTAAACTATTCTTTAGATAAATGCATTCACTCTTTAATAAAAATATGTTTGTGTTAATGAAGCCAGGATGTTTCATACTTTATATGAATTTCCCTTTTTTAAGGAATGGAAATTTGACATGTAAAATAAATAAAACTTGGTAAACAGGGCAATTTTATCTTGTTTTTTAATTGATCATACATAGGACATTCCTTGTGTTTTGAGATCTTTTTCAATTTGTTTTTCATAGATGACTGCCCCTTAATTGAGACAATAATGTTACTAATATTGTGTTGACCTTGCTTAATGTGATGGACTTATTTCAGAGAAGAATGTTTCCAAACATTTTGCAAATAATTGCTGTTTAAAACCCTCTGTTCATCTTTTGTAGAGCCCATCCTGAAATCCTGAAAGGTAAGCCTAGAATGATTCCTTTGGAGAATAGATAAAAATGTCTCTCCAGGCCATGATCTCTTAGAATGGCCACATATTAATAAACTGGCTGTGAAGAAATGAATAAATAATAAATAAACTGTCCTTCTTGGAATCAGTAATGAACAGAAAGGCTTTGAAGGAGATAATGTGGGTGCCTGCTGAACAGACAGACTCAAGTGTTGGTTACTCCCTAATTCTGACTGAAATGACACTTCTCTGGAGTTGAAATTCTCCCGATTTCAGGTTCACACTCTTGTCCTTGAATTTAAAAGAAACAAAAGAATGAAGAAGGGGAGGAAGGGGGAGACAGTAGAGAAAGGGTGAAAGGAAAAAGGAAGTAAAGTGGGCAGGAGAGTAAGAATAGGAAGGAAAGAACCGAGCCATCACATCTCAGAATGATGTCGCCTTCCTCGCTCGGATGTGTACCAGGTTATTTATACAAAAGATTTTTGCTAAAATCTGTTTTGAGGACAAAGAATGGCATGCTCTGTGACTAGCTTGGCTAATATCAGCTTGAGGATTCTAGTTGTGTAAGTAATGTGTAAGTAATTGAAAGATAAATTTGTAATGTTTTCTTTGAATAAACTTAGGAAGTCTTCTAGACAGCCAGTTGTCACTCCTCTAAAAGGGAGGACCTGCCTTTCATCCTGTTTTAAGTGTGTCCAGTCTCCTTCTGTACTACAGTCTCTGTTAGTGGCCACAGGCTCTGCTTTTGTGATCATTAACTCCAACGCAAGTCAAACAGACCCACTGGTAATATGGGGATTACTTTAGAATTGAGGGACTCACCCAGGGCTCAGCCAGGCCTTGTACTGAGATCCCTCTGAGGGTGTTGCAAGGTTGTTGCTGTGTTAAGG